>NW_004524746.1:1526011-1526526 GCF_000260255.1 Octodon degus | reverse complement strand
GGTTGAAAAAGATGTGGTATTTTTACACAATGGAGTATTATTCAGCTATTAAGAATGATAAACTCGAAGTCTTTATATTGAAATGGATGCCACTTAAACATATACTCATAAGTGAAACAAACCAGACACACATGTGTAAATACATATAGTCTCCCTAGTATTAGAACTCAAAAGAAGAAATACAAATAGAAAGATAGAATACAAGTAAAAAGAAAGCAGGATCTCAAGGACTTAACTAATCAAGAGAGGGAAAGGAAAAGAGCTAGGAAACATGACAACGTGAAGCCATACAGTTATATGTAGAAGATGAGCAAGGCAATGATCCGGAGAATATTCAGAAGATTTTTTAATCTAGCAGTTATTGGGAAAGATTCTTACCCTGACTAACTATATATACTGATACCTGTGAACTAAGCTACTGCACTGCATATGGTAATTTGTAATAGTATTTCATGTTTGGAGTGCCTGTCATTCTGGTCTACTGAACATGGGCTGCTTGTCATGACATGCCAGTT
>NW_004524746.1:1522922-1525319 GCF_000260255.1 Octodon degus | reverse complement strand
TCAGACCCAAAAGCTACAACTCTTGTTGCATAGGTCCTGCTTTACCTTGGTCTTAACCATCCAGAAGAAAAGTATAAAAACAAAATATAAGAAATAAAGCCATGCTGTTATGTTGAGCTGTGTAGGACTCAGGTAAACAATTTCTGACAATTCCAGTTAAGCGGAAGACCCAATACTATTATGGGCTACTAGACTCTTTTAGAATATTTTGCTGAGTTTACACACCTATAATATTCAAATAACAACTTAATAAAAAAAAGGGTATACTGATGAATGTCCATTTTGTAT
The DNA here is from genome assembly GCF_000260255.1 of Octodon degus. Taxonomy (NCBI): domain Eukaryota; kingdom Metazoa; phylum Chordata; class Mammalia; order Rodentia; family Octodontidae; genus Octodon; species Octodon degus. Next base: position 1,525,031 of record NW_004524746.1, on the reverse strand, counting down.
CTGTGTATTCAAAGTGGTTGGGATAGATATAGAGTTACATTCTGTTAATGAATAGAATGATTTGTTCTAATGGTGTTTATAAATAGGATATCAAATCTGCAGCTTGTACAGCAATTAACCACTAAGAAGAATGTATGCAGTGTGTTAAATATTGAAACTGTCCTACCGATTTGATTTGGAACTGTCTCATTGCTATTTGTTTATCAATAAAGCTATGGCAAAAAATTAAAATAATTAAAAAAAATAAATAATGTGCTTTTTTTAGGCAATTAAGTATTACTCAGCTGTATAGAAAGATAAATTCAAGGTTTTTATAGGTAGGTAAATGGGTGTAATTAGAGACTATACTCAACCAAAATAAATCAGATATACATATGTAAACATCATATTTTGTCTGTAGGCTAAGAGCATGAAGGAGTAAATAAAAAAAGGTACAGTAGGTATAGTAAAAGGAAAATAATCTGCTCAAAAGGAATATACAACTGGGATAAGTAAAATGAGAAAAGAAAGTAAACGCAATGGAAATAAACATATGTATATACACAGGATAGCTAGGATGATTGTACTGCTAATTTCCATTGGTTTTTTGAAGGGGTCAGCTAATGCTTAAAATGTTTAATCTGACCAATTTTTCATGTTTACATCTGGTAATCTGAGCAACTATTTTGAAGACAACAATGTACAATATAGCAACATTGTTGTATTCCTATCGCTTTGTTTGTGGTCTGTATGGCTTCTAATGTCTTATCTATTTTTTTCATAGAATATTAGTGATTTTTACTTAAATACTTCCTGTAAAACAGTAGTCTAACTTGGTTATGCCTTTTTACACCTGTTATCAACATGTGCGCTCACAGGGAATGGAAGGGAGGGAATAAAGGAAATAAGGCTTGTGCAAATGTGGAGGGGGAGCAGGGCTGAAGAGAAGGAAGAACTGAAGAAGAAAATAAGTCAGATACATATGATGTACAAGAATAAATTATTTATGATGAATAAGATTTGTCTATATATATGACAATTATGTATTAATAAAAATAAAATTAAAAAAAGTGAACAGCCACTCTTGAATATAAAAAAATAAAAAATAAAAATGATTACAAAATATAAAAAATTTTACACAGCTTAATATTCCTGGAGGACACTCATTTCCTTTGGGAAAATGATAAATAACATGGTTGGTTTCCACAGGGTCTCTCAATGTTTTGTCATCATTTGGTTTATTAAGTGCTCTTTCAATAGACCCTGAGAGCAACTGTGGCTTATAATATGACTACGTCACAAGTGTTACCTGATATTTAGAAAGTTGATAAAACGGGTATCTCTTTGAAGCACTATTAAATAAAGTTCAATAAAAAAATTGTAAAAACTAGGTCATGTTGCTTTTTCTATTATTTCATGCATTTCTTTCTCTTACATACCTTCTTTTAAAATTTTATCAGTGGATGTTTTCAGACAATATTATCTCACATATCATGTTGTAATCATTTTCAATCCCTTTACCTCCTCATTCTTAACTGCCATCCCTCCTTTCCCATCAAAGGCTACTAAGTATCCTCTAAAATTTATACTTTTCTTCTTCCATCAGTAAACAAAACACCTGAGTTTTATCTGAGCATATATGCGTAATCTTAGGAAATACAACTTGTGAACTCCTAGGTCCTTAAATGTTCTAAGAACTTGTTTCTTTCATAAAATCTAGGAGTAAGCAATGTATGTTCCTAGGAATATTTCTTTTCCAACTGTTGTCAGACTCAGCAAAAAATTTTTAAAAATAAGAGAACATGTAGGTCATAGGAAAGGAATATTGGGAATTTGAAGGTGAGTAATAATTCAGGTAAAGAGATAAAGATAGAATTGATGTGTTGAAGTATTCTTTTATTTCTAAATGTTAGCACTATACTTGATTTTAACCTCACATTTCTGTTTAGTTAAGAAAGAAGCTGACTAATCAGTATTTTTACAAGCTGCACATTACATTTAGAAGAGAAAGGATGTTATTATAGTCTTAGATATGACAGTTCCTAAAAATTAGCTTTATCGTGAAAAAAAACACACACAAACTCAAATTCCCTCCTCCTCCTCCTCCTCCTCCTCCTCCTCCTCCTCCTC
>NW_004524746.1:1508016-1522822 GCF_000260255.1 Octodon degus | reverse complement strand
GTGAGCAATACAGGACTTCAGGTAATAAAACAAATGTTCTCAAGAGCATAATGGTGGAGTTCTGAGTCGCTGTGTTCTTTTTTTTTTTTTTGTGGTGGAACCAGGGATTGAACTCAGGCCCTTGTGCTTGCCAGGGAAGCGCTTATTCTACTGAGCCATCTCCCCAGCCCGTGTTCATGACATGTTCAAAAAATAGCAAGAGACTAGAGTGGCTGCTAAGGTGTACACATGGGAATCATTACTTAGAAGTTCCAAATGTGTGGGGGGTATGTATATATGTGTGCATGCGATGGGGGAAGGTGTCAGATCATGTGAGGCTTACAGAGTATTTTAGGATTTAGTATTTTCTCTTAAATGTGAAGCCATAGTAGGGTGTGGGTAGAGGAATGACTTTGGTTTGCTATTACGTGGAGAAATGACACAGAGGGGCAGAAGGTCAAATAATGTTAGAAGGCTGAACCTGGAAATTTGAAAGGTATTCTTGACATCTTAAATCATTCTAAAACTTATTACTTGCACAGTTATAAGAGTTAGCTAATCTTGAATATACAAAAATGTTTAGTGGTCATTAGGTTGAATGTATTGTTTACTTTAGCAATTATTTATTGAATGAGCATATGCCCTATAGCCAGTAGATTCTTCCTAAAATTCATGCAGCATTGCTAAATGATAAGATGTAACATAGCCCTGTCTCTTAACCTAAATTTGAAAAACTTGCACCTACTTGAGTTGTATATATTTACTACTGATACATTGAAATGAAGTGATTTAAAGACTTTTTTAAAAATAGAGGTCTAATTTAGATCTTAAAATTCACCAAGAAATATTCTTCACATTTCCACACACTGACAAGATTGTGGCAGAGTGTGTGTTAGGTCAATCTGGAACCAGACTGCACAGGTTTAAACTATGCACAACTTACTAGCTGGTAATCTTGGGCAAGTCAGTTAAAATGTACGGTCTCAGTTTTTTCTTCCCTAAAATCAAGGAACTCATAGTGTTAATATCAACATGTTTGGTAAATATGCACTTCATTTAAAAAAAATTTTAAATTCATTTTAATGAGGAAAAAAAGATAAAATAGCAATGAAACAGTTTCAAATCAAATTAGTAGGATAGTTACAATAATTAAAATATTGCATATTGTTGTCTTCATAGTAGTTATTCAGAGGATAAGATGCAGACATGACATCTTGTCTAACAATATTAGTACAAGCCTTTATTCTCAATGAACTAAGAGAAAGTAGCTGTATATCTTTCCTAATTCTCTTGTGAATTTATATATATGTTTTCTTTTTTTATCACAACAAAATGGTCCTTTATTTATACTTTTGTGAAGTTAATAACACATGACACTAGGTTGCCTAGCAACTAGATAGCTAATCTTAACCAGAAAGGATGTCCATCTCAGGAGTGAGGTAGCTTTAAACACTCACTTTAGTACATGTAGAATGCTTAGAATAGAACTGAGTGTCTCTGACAAGTCAAACACATTAAACTTAAGATGAAACCTGTAGCCTATTTCATTATGAAGGAGGTCTCTGAGAATAGGGGAGACTCAGGCCTCCTCCCTAGAATATTAGTGCTAATGATATGTGTACTAGGAAATCTGTGTCATACAGAAAAGCATGAACATTCAATTTCAAATGCAAAAGTACAAGAAATGATAGAGGAGAGAGGAAGGGAACAGCTTCCTTTAGAATTCTGAGAGTAGATGGCTCTGTGAAGGAAAGACAATGTTTTTGGTACAGATGCTATTTCATAAATTGCTATTTGGCAACTGTTTGGGTGAAGGAAAGGACACAGAATACCCTAAATGGTATCAAACTGTTGATTGCTAGGTATTGCATACTTCATTGAACAAAGTGGGAGTTATTTTCTCTGCAAAAGGTAAAATTCACTTTTAAGTACAAAAATATAATTTGACAAATATTTTTGCTGCTGGAAATTATTTTTACATTGCTTTGAGATAAACAACATAAAATTTATTACAGCAATTTATTAATAGGTTAATACACATCTTCTATGCCATTCATAAATATAATGACCATCAATAAACAACAATAAAATTAAGATGTTATTTGATTGCTTAACAAGTCTTATAACCCTTCTACTATATTGTTAAAAGAAGAAAAAACTGTTTGACATTTGTAACCACAGTAAATTTAGAAGACAATTCCAACTCAGGATAAGAGATTACATTTGAACATCCCTCTCTGCATTATATAACTTTTAAAGTATCACTTAAAAGTCACTTTTCATTTTAAAACTGTTGTATTTTACAGGAAAACCATGGTGAAAACAGAGTTCTCATGTCCCTCAATCTTGTTATTAACATTTTACATTAGCATGTACCACTTGTTTCAATTAAAGAATATCAACACACTTATTATTAACTGAGACTTCTACTTTATTCAGATTTCCTTAGCCTTTACCTAATATTCCAGGATTTTATCCAGAATCCCACATTACACCTAGGAGCCTTTTACCCTAAGGTTGGCTGAGACAATCACCAGAAAAATTTTACTTTACAAATACAAGTAAAGGAAAATCAAATTTGATTTTATGCATTTCTTATGCTCATTTTGAAATTTCTTCCTGTTTTGCCCGTCTGGATCACACGCACATTCAGAACTAATTGTCTGTTTGGATACCAGCACCAGTCACTGGGAGTGGGAGAGGCACAGCACAGCCTGCTCAGCATTTCTTCCTCTAAAAGAGCCCGTATCTTTAAAAACCATAGATGCTAACTACCAAACTGAAAGCCTGTATTTGGCTAAAAATAAAAGTGCATTAATCTATTTGCTCCAGGAACAACATTGGTTGAAATTACAATGTTGGCACAAAAGACGAAATTCCTGTGGCAGAATAGGACTTCTATAATTTGGAACAAAGATGTTACATAGTACTGGAACAAATTTATACATAATTAACTGAATGCAGAAAGCAATTAAAATAGGCATTTATGCAAGTTGAAGCACTTTTTTTTCACATTAATTTTGACTTTGGCTTCCTTTTAGACCATTAGTAAAAGGTACTAAAGCCATCATTTTGGAAGCTACAATTCATTTTAAAAACACTTAGTTTTCATTGCTTTGTGAGTAAGTAATGAATGTGTTGCAACCAGAGGCCAGAATGAATGAGGAACTATATTCTTACTACCTTCCTTGAAACTATTTTTTGGAGCTACAATAGGAAGTCTTCAAAATCAATCAGTTCATTTGGAATGTTATGAAAAACAGTGTTCTTTGTGGAAGATTTAGAAAATGTTAAGTACCCATTTTTGATTAGAAATTTTATCCCTCAGACCACAGAAATATAATTTATGGAAAATAAAAAAAGAGCTGTCTTCCTTTGTAGTATGGAAGATGAAACCTATGGTGTTACACACGCCAGGTGGGCTCTCTACAACTTACTTATATCCCAGCCCCCCCCATAGCTTTCTAACAGAATTTTAAACTGTGCACACCATCAAATGACATGATATTAATACAGTAGTCTTTCCAAATATAAGAATTAACATTGATTTGTCCTAAAAAGTATAAAGATGGGCCAGTCAGATAGCTCAGTGGACTAAAGGAACCAGGGTTCGACCCCTAGCATGCCATGTGGGCCCCACCCCCAGGGCACACTGAGACAGCAACTGAGACTGGGCACAGTGGCACCCGCCTGTAATCCCAGTGCTTGGGATGCTGAAAACATGAAAATCACTGAGTCCAATCTGTAGTGAAACCCTGTAGAGCCCATACTAAATACATAAAAAGTAAAAATAAAAAATATAAAGAAGAAAATTTAAACCGAAAAATCAATTCTTTCTTTCTATTATTTCTGTTTCTCAAAAAACACTACTTAAGGGCCAGGGAGATAGCTCAGTAGAATTAAGTGCTTGCTTGGCAAGTGCCAGGGCCTGAGTTCAATCCCAAGTAATACAAAACAAAAAAAAATAAATAAAACAAACAAACAACCCCCCCCAACTTAAGACACTAAAAGTGTCTTAGTTTGAATGGCAATTAATAAGGAAATAAAAATTCAGAAATTCACTAAAATGTTCAAAGTAGCAGTAAGATTCTTAATGCCTCAAACGGTGTACACTTATTAAATTAATGCAAATAACTTCAACTATTATTATTATTATTATTATTATTATTATTGTATCTTAGGGAAGGATGTACCAGGTGTTCTGGGTCTCACTACTACATTGGACTCGTAGTGATCCTCCTGTTTACAGCATCAGAAGAGCTGAGATTATAGGCACATGCCACTATACCCAGTCTCAACTGCCATCTCAGCATGCCCCGGGATTGGGGCCAGCATAGCAGGCCAGGGGATTGAACCGCTGGCTCCTGCGCTTGTTTGCAGGCACTTTAATCCTCTGAGCTATTTGGCAGCCAGAATAACTTCAAAATTAACTAATATATTTTTGACATTTACTCCCTAATGAGTATATGTTTGTGAAATGCTGCCATAAAAAATAAACTTAAATACATTACATAATACTGTCACATTTGCTATAAAATGCTTTTATTGGTTACTTATTAGTTTTTTGTTTTTTTTTGTATTTTAGGTAAGGGTCTATTGGGTGCTCAGGGTCTCACTACTAGATCGGATTCATAGTGATCCACTTGTTTACAGCCTCCCAAGAGCTGAGATTACAGGCGCGTGCCACCAAACCCAGTCTCAATCACTGTCTCAGCGCACCCCAGGGAGGAGATCAGCACAGCAGATATTTATTAGTTTTAAATGCTAATAATCCCATCCAAAATAAGGCCTCATATAAAATATGAATATATTTCCCTTTCACCTGAAAGTACCCAATTTGGGTTGAATAAGACTAGAGGGAACCAGCTGATGCAGGGATTCCAGGAACGTTTTACCTGGATACTCTGACAAAGTGTCTTACATTCAAAAGTTGTGAAGTGCTAGTCATCACCTTTGCCTTTTGTGTCCAGTAGCTTTCCTGTTGCCGGGAGAAGTGTCTGGAATACACGGATGAAAGAAGGAAACAATCCACTGGACTCATGGGTTCCATGGCTCCAGCTGACAGGGCACAGCCAGCTGGTCACACTGCTGTGGGAGTGAGATGCGCCCTGCACTGTGGAGCACAGCTGCTCCCTGGGTGGTGGTCAATGAAGCAGACAGGGGAGGTGTGCCACAGAGGGAGAGGTCAGGGACCAGATAAAGTGCCTTGGGCCGAAACCCAAGGGCTACTGCAACATGCCCAGAGTTTTGTTTTACTAACACGGAGCTTGTCTCTTAAGGTGATCAAATTGACAAGCAAGATTAATGGTCACAAATACTCCCAGAAGAGAAGAAAAAGAAAATAGCATGGGCATGCTCTAAAGCATCAGTGAGCGTTTTTATAAACTGCACACTCAAGACTTCTGCTTATAACGCAATAGACGTATGGTTACATCTGATTTCCAGGAAACCTGAGAAACAGAATCTGTCCCATGTGACCATGTACCCAGATAGACATCAAGCTAGTAATAGTAATAAGTAGAGGAAAACAAATGCAGAGGGTAAACAGAAGCCTCTACCACATACATTAGAACAGAAAAACCAACAAATGTCTCCAATCTCCACAGTGTTGGTAAACAACTCCAAATTCAAATTTTAAAAGGATGCAGTCCTATGCAACAACTTATCAGGCTCTTCCTCCCAATGCCTTGTTCTCTATTTCTCTAAAATATTTAAGATATTTATTACAAGATGAAGAATGTGTTTCATGATCTCATATGTTCTTAAATAGTATCAAAAAGCCATCTGAATAAGTGTTTAAGTGAACTATTTACCTGGTTACTTTTTATAAAACAGTGTACATGAATAAGTGATGTATCAGTGCTTAGCTATAACTTATAAAATTCCGTGAGAAATATTATTGTTAGCTCTTTCTGGCTTGTGACCTTCAAAAAATAAACAAAAGGTTGATTATTATGATACCAACCCCAATAAAAATACAACGAATAGGGCTGGCAAGATAGCTCAGTGGACTTAGCACCTGCTTAGGCAACCGCAGGGGCCAGGGTTTGATCTCTGGCACCACATGCCATGCTGGTCCCATCCCTGGGTGCCCTTAGTGGATGTCCAAGTCCAGGTGTGGTGGTGCACCCCTGTGATCCCAGTGCTGGAGAAGCTGAAAACAGGAGGATCATTATAAGTCGAGCTGCAAGTGAGACCCTGCACACACACACACACACACACACACACACACACACACACACACACACACAAATAAAAAAAGAAAGAAAAAAAAACCCCAAACCTTGCAAATAATATAAATAGTAATAAAGAAGAAATATATCAGAAAAAATTCGCAAGAAGGACTTAGAGGAGGGAGAGGAAGAGAAGGGGCAAGAAAAAGTCACTTGTTTGCTCCCTTAGCACATGTTCAGCACAACTACCAGAAGTCAAATTCAGGACCTTGCCCTTAGGTGCTGTTCTGCTGAGCTATATCCTTGGCAACACAACCTTTTTTTTAACATTCATTATTTAGCTAAACTAAAGTTAAGTAATCTGCTGGAACATTGCTATGTATGTACTATTTACATGTATTTCTGTTACCCTAATCTAATTTTATAATTAACCTTCAATTCCTAAAAAGGACTTAGAGAATTACTAAATTCCTTCACTCTATTAAAACAAATGTTGTATTTTAAAATATTTTCCAGTTAATTATAGTTTGATTTCAGTGTGTTCCATAGCTAAAACCACGAAGTTTTTCTAGGAGCAATCTTATACAATATGCCCTCAAAAGCCCTTTTATTAACTTCCTGACTTTCTGTGCTCTGTATATCTTTGCTGTGAGCTCTTTCAAAATCTTTTTGACAAGAGATAGAGTAAAATGCACAAATCCATGAAAGTATCTGATCTGTATGCAATCTCTGGCCATAGAACGAAGACAAGCTACTTGGTCCGTAAGTGCAATCTATGATCTTGGCATCATCTAGTATAGTGCTCTAATCCAATTAATCAGCCACTGCCTTTGTCTATATGTTGCTCAGGAATATGCATCTTATTTATCTTTGTCAATCCGGCATCTAACACATTTATTGGCATACAGATCAATCTCATTATTTATTAAATAAAACTATAGCAATAATAATTCACCTTTTAAAATATTTGCTATATTTCCTTTTCCATCCCATTCTTGCAGACAAAAATCCCCAAATAAACAAACCAACAACAACAACAACAAAAAAAAAAAAATAGCTTATATTTTCTTGGCATTGACATGCAAAGCAAAATTGTATTTTTCCCATTAGGGGCATAACAATCAGTTTATGTTATTAGAAGCAAGTAACAATTAGAATGTACTTTTATGATTTTTATTAATGATAAATTAACATTAAAATACATTTTCACGTTAAATGTATATTTAAAGCATAAATCTTTTATATAACACTAAAACAAAATAATTGAGCTTTTCAGCATTGTATTTATAGCTGACTACTTTACTTTCAAAACTACAAGTGGCTTGTCTATCTTCTTTTCTTTCTTTCACACACTACTCTGAGATTTGCTTTCAAGATTCCAAAGATGAGGGTTAAAAGGAGGAAAAAGAGGGACTCATTTTTTTATTTCAAAAGGGGACAGTGGGGTCATCTCCAGCCACCTCACACTAGGCTTTAGCTGAAATAATTTTACTAAGTTTCAAAAAAAAAAAAAAAAAACACCAAAAAATGAAATAGTGTTTAATGATGTTATTCAATGGTAGCTGGCAGAAAAATTGTTTTATACTCCATGACAATAAATTTATGATTTTAAATGTTACCAGAACATTTTTCCTATTTTTAAAATTGGGTAAAATATTATTTTTATGAAAACAATAATCAGAATTCAGGACATTCATTTAAAAAAGGAAAAATGTTGTATTTTATAATAGGATACTATCTGTCTTATCTAATATCCAGATGCTAGCAATATTTACCCACCTACTCACCTGCTAAAAAAGAACATATCAATATTCATGAGTGATTCGGAACTCTACTAGCAGCAGCTGCATTTACCAAAGTCATATCACAGGTACAAAATGTACATTTGTGTATTGTAATGATATTTAGAAATTAGTCCTTTGGCTGAACTTAAATCTTAGTAATATTTTGCAAAGCTTTCCATAATTTATAGAACCACCCCTTAATCCTTAATTCAAGCATGTATACCAATATTTTTCTAATTTTAATGACAATTGTACCACATGATTTTTAGTATGGCAGGCTGCCTGGAAACTGTTTCAGTAAATTACACACCAAGATGATCTACTCTTTGGATTGTCTCCAGAACAAAGACTATGATGTATAATTAAAACCAACTAACAATTAGCTGCCATCAAATGTAGCAAGAGGGACAAGCATTGTAAATTTATTTACAATAAGAAGCAATATAGAGCTTTTTCAATGAATGATAAAAATAGATGGATATCTTTGAGGTTATAATTTTAAGGTTTATATAAAATAATAATGAAACAAAAGAAAACTAATGTGTACTACATTTTGTTGTGTTGAAGTAATTATGCTAGTATAACAACTGTTTTAGAACTCAAAAATACTCTAGTGCATGTTTTGAACTAAAGAATTATTTTAAGGGACATAGTAATATTACTTTGGCATCATTATTAGTTATATAAGTGTGAGGGTGTTGAATGAGCCAAAATTATGTTTTTGCACACTATAATATATTTGTGCTTACTAAAATGAGTTACTTAATTACTGTGATGTAGCTTTTATATTTAACACCCACTTAAGAATCAGATCTTGAAGATCTGAACTAACATGTTTCTTTCATTATTTATTCTTATATAACCTAGGGGAAAGGCATAGGGAAGCAGCTATCTAATTATGACTATTTTAGAAGGATAGAAGAAAGAAGCAAAAGATTTTTCAAGGCTTTTTTATAGCAACGCAGAGGCGGATTTGCTGTGAAGCTAATGAAGCTCCAGGGCCCTTATGCGTAAGGGTCCCTTCCAAGGACCTGAACTTCATTTTATATTCATTATTTTGGATTTTTATTTCTTACAGTGACTCCCTCCAAATTTTATAAGCCACACGCTTTATACAACACAGGCCCACCATGTGTATATTTAAGCATCTAGCACCATTTAGCTTTTAGAAAGATCTGATATCCTGGGATTGTAAGGGACAAAATAGAATATTGTTTCAAACAATTATGAGTATAGCTATGGTAAGTTTTCATCATGTTCAGAAACTTTAAAAAAGAAAAGAAGCAACAGACAGAATGCAGAAAAGTGAGAAAAAAGTGTTTGTGTGTGTGTGTGTGTGTGTGTGTGTGTGTGTGTGTCTGTCTGTCTGTCTGTCTGTCTTTCTGTTTGAGAATGTGAGAGAAGGAAAGAAGGCAAAAACAGCACAAAGTCCCAAAAACTTATATTGAAAAAAATGAGTCCTTTAGGAAATGACTAAAAGTCAATGCATGCCAACCAGACAGACTACAGTAGAGACATACGCTTCAACTTTTCCTTTAGAAAGTAATTTTAATTTATAATTTTAAAATGCAAACTCTGAAACATTAGCATGGGTTTTACTTTTATCCTAGTATGCAACTTAATGTTAAATATCAATGTCCTTTCATTTGTAAACCAGAAATTGCATAAAATCTGACTATATCTCCAATATAAAAACATGTTTCTATTTCTCCTCTTTCTTTTCGAATATGATCTGTCACAAAATGCTTGCTTAGTTTAATGGCTAAATTTCAGTAATCATATTTACTTTATCAAGAACTTAAAATGGAAGTGTCAGGCTATATTCAAAGGCAATAGATAATAGACCAGAAGGTATCTGGGATCAGAATTTCATAAGAAATTTAATGAAAAATAAGTTTTCCCAAACCTGTGTCAAGTATACAGCACGGCTGTGAAGGTATGAAGTGAAGCAGAATAGCTGCTGTATGATAAGTAGCTGGCATCACTATCATTTGCTGAAGTAAAGGAATACATAGTCATAATTCAGAAGTTCAGCTGTGGGGGTGACTTTAGACACGTGACCCACCTAAGTGGGAAACGGATAGTTGAACTGTCAATTGCTACTGCAGCTGTCATGCAGTCTTGGTGGAACAGAGAACCTTTCATCCAAACACAAGAATTTTAGGTGATGGTCCTGAGGTAAGTGGCCCAGGAGAGCCTAAATAACTGCGTGGCTCAGGGATGCTGAATTCATCTGAGAGGACAGTGAAAAAATCTTGCCTCTCCACTTTGCTCTCCTCCATCCTTCTGCAACTGCAGTGAGGTCGGAAATTCCATGAAATTCCAGTAAATAAGATGGTGCGACAGGGTGAAAGCTTGTCATGAGGATGAGTTGTGACAGGCAAAGTTCTCCTTCCTGAAGTAGTATCCAGCCTTTGGTAGAACCTAACCCAGGAAGGCCAAAACATTTACTCTTTAAACTACATGCTGATGGTTATGCAGAACTGAGCAGTTATGAGAGCCCCCTTTGCTGTTTCAACAAAGTAACAACAATGGACTTCCAGCATGTTCATCCCTGGGCTATAGAACTACTTCCACTGAGTAAATTTTAAAGAAGCAATAAAGACAAAAATAAAGGTATTTTCTGTTTAAATCTCACTGATTTTACCCAAATTTTCTAATTTTTATAGATTGTTTTATTGTGACTGTTCTTTGCTTAACTGTTTCAAGGAAATTTCAAAATGTAAGGTCTTAAAAAGCTTTGAACTGTAGCTAAGACATTTTTCTTCTAAAGTATTGAACAGAATTTATTTGTTTGTTTGTTTGTTTGGTACCAGGAATCAAACTCAGGACCTTGCATAGGCATTTAAGTTGCTGAGCTATCTCCCTGGCCATAAATTAAAATTTTTAAAGTGAAGATTTTTAAAAATCTGAAATAGGAATATAAAGACAGACAGACAGACAGACAGACAGACAGACAGACACACACACACACACACACACACACATACACACAGAGGATATAATGGAGCAAGCTCCATAAACAAAAGAGGATTGACAGAATATGTTATACAGGTTGCTTATGTTTATAGGTATGTGCCTATCTATAATTCTCAATACAGAAATCTAATAAACAACATGTCTGGAAGCTAAATAATTCAAGTAGATTTTTAATATAATCTTTAGTTTTTCAAATTATTTCATGTTCTTTTAAACTCTAAACATTTTCTGATGAAGTTGCATTGAAGGGGCAGAGGTCAGTTATTTGAGATTCTCTTGTTGCCACTGCATTGGCAAATGTTCAGTTCTGTTGCTGGGATTGAATGAAATATGATAATTAAGTACATTGCTTAAGAACCCGAATCACAGTGCATTTCTTTTCTGTATGCAGCTATTTCCTCCTACAATGTACAAAACTGTAAAGAACCTGTCATATAAATATTTCGAAGGATCAGTCAATACCTGCAGCATTGCCATCCATCATTGCTGAACAAGTTCTGTTATACACAGTAATCACATAAATCGAGTTACAAGAGATTATAATTCTTTAAGACACACCTTTTGGTCCTTGGCAAGGTCACTACTGTGTTGTGAGTCTGTTCCCCAAGATGACATATGTCAAAGTATGAAGACTGGAGCAACTGAGAAACAAAGAGCAAGGACTAACAGATGCTAAAGTAACCTGACTTAAAAAGTCACAAGCAAAAAACCCAAATGACACCTGAAAGTACAGCTTTAAGGTTTGATATTTGAAGAGTTCTTGTAAAACTCACCAAATATAGAATCTCATTATTTTCACACAAAAAGAAGAAATTCTAGCCAGAAGTCAAATACATGATATAGCCATCATTTATGGGGGAAAAAATGAATCAAAAACCATACTACCTATTAACAGGTTTGGTGTTACAAGTAGAATATTCTTTGTAGTGAGATTAAGCCTTCACTCATCACAAGTCTTTTGTAGATATGTTAATTTCTGTTGTTTATAATAACAAAGTTTATCAATGAAATAAAGCAAACAACAAGGTATTTACCTTGTAAAATTTTGCATTTTTGAAGCATACATCTTACACAAAATTTTAGTTTTATTTTGTTAGTTGTTACTGCCCTTTATTAGACTAGTTTGTTTGACTTGCTTTTTTTATTCAATCACTCTGGTTATACAAAGTTTTACACATTTGGTCCAGACTACTCTTCCAAAGAATTTCAAAGTGCAAGTACAAGTACCTGGGAATTTCTAACAATGGCAATTAGGATGATCTTCAAGAATTTTTCAAGAATACCTCAGTAGCAAGCGCACAGCACCAAGTTAACGGATCCTAGAAAGACACTATGCTTTACTATTATTTGACAAGAATAGAAAATACTAAGCACTATTAAAAGTCATAGAAATGCAAAATGCTATGAATAGGAACATTCACTGATGTTAAAATAATTAGGAAAATGATATGTTAAGATAGTTTGCTTATCACTGTCCTCACCTATTCTGTACTGGGCTATGAGTGCATTAAAACCTTGACTCATACCAAATATTACCAAAAATGTAATTAGACTTAATCTTTGGTCTCTGGAAATAGTTGCTAATTAAGACAACAATTATAAGGGACCACTAAGATCAAATCAAGTATTTTTGACTAAAAATAGTTCACATATAAAAATGCATTTTATAAAAATGCAGATACATTTCAGTATTCATTCAAATGATCCTTTTTATTTGCAACAGTGACTAGTGTATTTCATTATCTGAACATTCACTACATGCTCAATGTCCTGTGCTAGGCAGAGGAAATCAATCAGCTAGTGATTTGCTAATCAAACATAGTCAGCTAATAAGAAAGATAAAATAAAGACAAAATACTCTAACAAAAAAGCTCTACGTATATGATAGATCTGATAAGAACAAAAGGAAGTCATAGCTGCTAGGCTGGAACACCATAAAATATTTTCATGACAACATGCAACCTTCATCTTGAAAGTTAGGTTGGATTTGCTTTTAAGGAAAACGTGTTGAAGATGGAGAGTATAAAGCAGACGAGAGCACATTCTAAACAAAGAAAACATAAGCAAAAGCTCCATCTATGTATAGTAAGTTCTACAAAGAAAATTATTACTTGAATATATATGATGTTTAAGTTCTTTATAATTGGGTCATATGTCTTGTAATATACTTTGAGACAAATAAGGCATGCACGACAGAAATATTATTCTGCTACTATTGAAAATAAGCAAAATATATATGATTTTCTGTTGTTTTGGAACTTTAAATATAAAAGTAATGGGCTAATGTAAATGATGTATTATTTGTTTCTAATGGAGTTATTATTTATTCATAGTGAAACACAATGCTATATTTTTGAGCACTCAATAATTTCTATAAGTCTATAGGAGCTGGCATTGCAAAACTTCCCTTATCAGAGAATCCATTTAAATGCATCTCAGAATATAATGAGGCTTCCTTCCTTTGCTTCACCTCAATATTCAGTAGTATGGAAACTTGACTGGTTAGGCAATTAGAATATAATTTATGGGACAAGGCTTATGTAGATGAACTATTTCCTGCCCATAATTTTGAATGCAAGTCGACTCACAGATTTCTTATGTTAATTCAAAAGAATTTCTTATGTACTAAACAGTATAATATTCTAATAGTTTCACTTATATCTTAAAGTGTCCATGATGAAAATGGTGTCTAGAGTGTGTGATTCATTTGGTCACTTTAAAAATGATTACAAAGGGGAACCCCCAGACCCAGTCCTAGTCCAGGTCCAGTGAGTGTGTGGGAGAGTTTCTGGCTACTCTGCTCCTGCGGCACCAACTCCGGGTCCCAGCCCAGGCGCAGCGTGGGTCAGACCCTCTTCCACCCCCTTGGGACGCCCCCACCACTCTGCAGCACCTGCCCCACCCCGCCCGACAAGTAGGAATTTCTGCCACATTCTGGAAACCCCCAGACCCAGTCCTAGTCCATGTCCAGAGAGTGTGTGGTAGAGTTTCCAGCAACCCTGTGCCGGCGGGACCATATCCACGTCCCAGCCCAGGCGCAGTGTGGGTCAGACTCTCTTCTGTGGCCCTTGGGACGCCCCCCCAACACTCAGCAGCACCAGCCCCATCCCGCCCGACAAGTAGGAATTTCTGCCGCGTTCTGGGAACACCCAGACCCAGTCCTAGCCTAGATGCAGTGAGTGTGTGGGAGAGCTGCCTCTACCCCTACTCCACCTGGTCCCCTACAGGCTCAGTTCAGGCCTGGCATACAGGCCTGGGGTGTAACCCTGCAGTTGCAATCCCTACAGAGAGGGTAGAGGATAGAACCACTCAGCTAGTCCAGGAGCAGAACATCTTCCCGCAGGGGCACAACAGGTTCACTCTCAAGGGCAGCAGCAGGAAGGAGCTCAGCACAGCAGCCAGACCCAGGCCAGGCACAGCTGGATAAATCCAGACTTTGTAGATCTGCACCTGAACTACAGTATGTACTAAGGTTATAACTACAACAAGGATCTACAACAAAGGTCAGAAGACAGTGATACACAAAATGACGAAACTGAAAAGGAAGCAATCCTCCAAAAATCATTCCTGGAGGCAAGTATTATACTGATACCAAAACCAGGGAAAGATGCAACTAAGAAAGAGAACTATAGGCCTATCTCCCTCATGAACATAGATGCCAAAATCCACAATAAAATCCTAGCAAATAGAATACAGCAAATCATCAAGAAGATCATACACCATAACCAGGTAAGATTAATCTCAGGGATGCAAGGATGGTACAATATACAAAAAATCTATAAATGTAATGCACTATATCAATAGAGCGAAAATTAAAAACCACATGATCATCTCCATTGATGCAGAAAAGGCTTTTGACAAAGTCCAACACTCATTCATGTTCAAAGTCCT
>NW_004524746.1:1496788-1502876 GCF_000260255.1 Octodon degus | reverse complement strand
ACATTTAGAAGAGAAAGGATGTTATTATAGTCTTAGATATGACAGTTCCTAAAAATTAGCTTTATCGTGAAAAAAAACACACACAAACTCAAATTTCCTCCTCCTCCTCCTCCTCCTCTTCCTCCTCCTCCTCCTCTTAATCATCATCATCTTTAAAGTAATGAATTTTATTAAGCTCAAAAGCCATCATACTCAGTAGTACAAAGTAGTGCTTGTAATTCTAAATCTAGGTAAGGTCAGCATCTTATACATAAGAAAAAATAATTATAACAGGTACTGAAGTAGATATGATAGTCACTATAGAGTACAACAGAGATCTGGGGAAGACAGTTTTTAGCTAGCCAGTAAAGATTAGGTAAAGCTTGAAGGAAGTGGATGATAGCAGCATATTAATTTAGAATATCATTGCACATGGTGGCCTTACTCCAACCAAAGAAGACAGAAACAGAAAGGAAAGGTTAGAATCTGCAGAAAAAGGGCCAGGGATATAGCATAAGCACCTGCCTGGCAAGCTTAAGGACCCTAGTTTGGTCACTAGTACCACAATACAGAATCTACAAAGTAAGCCTAGATTGGTCCCTAGTTTGGTCACTAGTACCACAAGACAGAATCTACAAAGTAAGCCTAGATTTGGAGTGACATCTTCCAACGTGAGAGCCCATTAAGGCAATTTCTTTAGAAAGATGGTTTCAGATTAATAATCAAAGAGGATCCTTCATCTTCTCTTATTAAACTTGATAATGCTTCAAACAACCATTTTTCTTGCTTTCTTCATTTCAACAACCTTTGATAACTAACTCAGTTGTATGAATTCTGAATGTACCTGTTTACAGTGACCCGTTTTATATCTCAGTTTACCCATTTCTTTTGAGAGTTCAATATTTTTCTGTAATTCTCTGGCTAGGTCCCAGGGTTGCAGCCTGTACCTTGTATGCTGCCTCTTAAAGTCATATAGTAAATACCTTACGTTTCTAAAACTTAAGAAAAATTTAATCTTCTTGCTGTCTTAAAGATAGGATTATGAAAAAAAAAAAAGATAGGATTATGATTTTAGAGACCTTACTTTTCCTAAGGTTGACACCAACTTTAAAGTGGGTGGAGCAGGGCATGGATAGAATAGTTTGTATGGTTGTCTTCATTTTTCCCCCCAATAATTCATCTCTTGACCTTGGGTCTCAGCCAGAATAAGTGAATGTACTTTCTTTTAGTGACCTTTAGTCTATGAAATTCAGGAAAAAAAGAATTTCATCTGAAAATCTACCCATGAAAAAGATAAAATTGTATTTCTACATTTTCCTCTCCTTTCTAGGGGTGGGGAAAAGTTAATGGTATTAAAATGCATTAGGTTGATCAGCCATTATGCTAATGCACAGCCTGCATAGTTCTGGGTCAATAACATTATAGCCCCAACTTTTGATTGAAAAGTGCACAGTGACCTGGGCAAATTAGTTTGACAGGCTTGTTTCTTATCTCACAATGATAATGGAGGTCTTGCTGGAGAACGTGGTCATATTGGACTGGAATTAAAACAACTGTTATTCTATCCTTTAAAATACCAAGTGGAAAAAAAAAATACCAAGTGGGTTACTAATATCTTTTATTTTAAAAAAATGTTATCTTTGATCTCATTAATTTCTAAAACAATACTGTACTTAAAAATAAGCCCGAATTATTTACTACTTGTGAATAGCTAAAATGTTACGATGTATAAAATGTAAACACAAAGTGTATACAGGTTAGCATGGTTCAGCAGAAGAAATAAAAAACACTAACATTTTTTTTTCAAAGATTTGATTATACTTACAAAGTATCTACTTATTCCACAGCTTATTATTACGAATGCACATGATTTCAAGGGAGTACAGAGAAGCTGAATTTAAATAACTACATGTGGCAAAACAACACCAATTATACACTCCATGGCCATTTATGTCCTCTGGTGATCAACTAGCAGTGGGAAGTAAATCTGACAACATACTGGCATAATCACAATTACGGGTCAAATTTCAACAAGCCTGTTTAAATGGTTCCATTACGTCCTACTTGATATATTGATTTACATATATTTTGACTATTTTCAGACATGTTATCTACTTTAAAATGCTCTGATATAGCCATTTTCCATAAAGATACATTAGTCTAGAGCATTGAAAAATAAAACACCATGCCATGCACACAAATTTATGCAGAATTTAAACTGCATTAAAATATATCTGCAACTATAGTTTAGCCGATTAAAATATCATTTGGATTCCACAGCAGGACTATTTAAAAAAGAATTTGAATATTTTCAGAAATGTTTAAATGGACTTTTTCTCAGAGTATTAATGTACATTTAGATAAGCACAAATGTTATTCATATGACAAGAGATATTGTCCTCTACTGACCCATGCCTTATCTTACAGTTTTTATCTATGCTTCTAGTCTGTGAAGCAGAATATATATATATATATATATATATATATATATATATATATATATGACCTACATATAGCTTCTCCAGGTCATTTCTTTATTCTATAAAACTGCACAAATATTGTCCATTTACTAACATGTATTCAAGTAACATAAATACCTTGTTCAAGCTTCTTTCAACTATGACATCCTTTCATGAAGAACGTAGTGTATAAACCTATAAGGCCAATTGATGAAACATACAAAGAAAACCTCATCAGATAACTTAATACCAAGACATTACTCAAAATTTCTGAAAGCCACCTGAATTCCAATCTTTCATCTTTCCCACTGGAGAAAATCACTATATTAAGCTTTGTTTTCCTCATCATTTTATTACTCTCAAATAGTTTTGCTCCTTATGTACATTTACCTAAACAACATTTTGCTGACTTTTAAATAAAACTTCATAAAAATGTTTAGTTAAATTATGCTAATTAATTGTATTACTACTTTATAAAATTCATGCTGAATATAGCTATAGGTCAATTTTTACTGCTTATTTAATATTTAATTTTATAAATATCTGTAATGTTATTTACCAGTTATATATTTCAGATGTTTCTAGTTTAACATTATCCTAGGGCACTTTTGATGGAAATTTTGTATAAGATTTTTCAAATGGTAGTAGCAATTTACACTCTCAAGAGGAATGTTAATTTGCATTACTTCACATTTATACCAATTGAGCCAGTTAAAAGTCTTTAATTTTAACTTTTAATTAACAAATACTTTGCACACATTTATGGGTTACAGTGCAAATCAGTACATGTATACAATACATGTGAATTAAATCAAATAATTACTACTTTTCATCTCCCCAAATATTTATCATTTCTTTATGGCAAATCTTTAGATCCTTTTCTTACCAAGTACCTTCAAATAAAACACAAATTATTGAGACCACATTACTCCATTCCAGTGGCAGTAACCTATGTGATGCACACTGTGGCAGGCTGTTCGTAACTCTAAACAGTTTACCATCACTGCTCTACTCTAGTGCCAGAATTATTATTGTGTTTTTATCTGACAGCATTTTGGTACTCATAATTTAACCTCTCACCATTCCTCTTTTCCCTTCCTTTTCATCTCTAATCCTGATTAGGTGGCTGGTAGATGAATATGAATTGTCTCCTTTTATGTGGATTGTTTATTTAACATATCATTTAGTTCCTTTCACTTTATGGCAAATGACACGGGTTTTCTTTCCAAATAAGATTCCATTATACATATACACCCTTTTTTCTTAAGCCACTTCATTATTGACAGACACCGTGGTTGATTAGTGGAATCTTTATCTTGGATATTCTGAGCAGTGCTACAATAAATACACAAGTGAAGTAACTCTTGGCAAAATGATTTCCTTAGGATTTATATCTAGGAACTGAAAGATCATATGATAGTTCTATTTTTAGATCTTAAGGAATTTACTGATGCTTTTTATATGGTTTATTAATTTCCATTATCAGCAACAGAATATCCTTAGCAGCATTTGATAAATTTTGTTTTTTGAGAGTAACCATTCTAACTCATATGAGATGATACCTCATTGTGGTTTTCATTTGCATTTCCTGATGATATGGAGCAGTTTTTTCATATAGAAAAATTCTTAATTTTTACAAATTTAATGACGTCACTTGCTATCCTGCAATGGTCTCAATTTGTACTTTTAAGTACTGATAATTTTATTTTATTTTTAAAGAACACAAAATAGTGATAGAAAACAACATTAGATTTGTGAAGGATGTAAAGAGTCTCAAACACTGACCACAAATAAACAGCTCTGTTGCACCGCACAGTGCTGCCTGGTTCCTACTGCTGACACTGGTTCTGAGCTGCTGGAGATTTGCTTGCTCTGGGGCACTTGAATTTGGGCTGTAGTTTTTCTTTCTTTTTTTTTTTTTTTTTTAAGAGACTTTTCATTTAAACTTTAGTTTTGTAAATAGTGAAGTGTGTAATTAAAGCCAATAAATATGGGATTGAAAAAATTAGAAACGATATAAAATTTCACTAAACAAAGGCACAGGGACCATGCTGGCCCTGCCCCCAGAGCACACTGAGACAGTGATTGAGACTGGGCGTGGTGGTGCCCACCTGTAATCCCAGCACTTGGCAGACTGAAAACAGGAAAATCAATATGAGTCCAATCTGTGCAGTGAGACCCCCTAGACCCTGTACTAAATACATTTCTTTTTTAAAAAGGAAATTTCACTAAACAAAGCAATAGAAATTCAACAATGGTTGCTGTCTTGAATGATGTTAACTTCAAATTAGTTGTTCAGGTTACCAGATATAAATGTGTAAGATAGGTTTAAAGAAAATAAAAAAAGAATAACCAAAATGCTTTAAGAAATTCAAAATTAAAAAAAAGTAAGAATAAATAGAGGGCCTAGGGAGATAGCTTGGAGGTCTAAGTGTCTGCCTGGCAAGTGCAAGGATCTAGGTTTGATCCCCAATAGCGCATGCCATGCCAGCCCCACAACTCCAGGTGTGCCTGTTTGCCACCAAAATAGGGTGTGGTGCTGCATGCCTGTAATTCCAGTGCTGTGGAGTCTGAGACAAAAGGACCACTATGAGTCCTAGTTGTACAGTGAGACCCTGTACCAAATAAATAAAAGATTAAACATTTTAAAAAATATAAAAAGAAAAAAAATTAAGCATTAACTGCTCCTTTCAAAACACCAGTGGAAATTGGCAATACAAGTATCCAAACCATTCTGCCTATATACATAAGTACATCTTTTCCCCTTCTTTCATTTATTCCTTTTCCTCATCCCAACTTTTCCTTCCCATTGAACAAAGTCTTTTCCTTTCTCAGTATCTACTGTGCCTTTCGAATTTTAATTACTCTTTCAGGTTCTCAAACAAGCAAGATAAAACGATGTTTGCACATGTATATCTGATTTATTTCATTTATTATTACAGTCTCTAGTTGCAGCCATTTATCTACAAAAGCTTCAAATTTAGCTGTTTTAAAGATGAATAATACTCCACTGTTAAAACATACTATACCTTTTTTTATTCATTCCTCAGTTGATGGGCATCTGGGTTGCTTCCAAGCTTTAGCTATGACAAATTGTGCTTCTAAACATGGATGCATATATATCACTGTAGTATGATGATTTCAGTAGTTTTAGAAAAATATCTATGAGGGGAATAGCTGGCTTGAGTTGGACTTCCAATGAAATACTGATAATATCAATGAGCATAATTTTATAGGTTTCTAGTATTTCTAACAAGTATTTGTTGGGGAAAAAAGGCTTGGATATATTGTTTTTAAATTTGGTTATTTGCTCACTTCTTTTGTATTTGCAAAAGATCGTTATGAAACATCATATTATTTCCTTACATCTGTCTCCTTCTACTACATTTTGTGTCCTTGAAAGTGTAAGAAGAATGTATGCTTGTCACATCCCCAAGACCAAGATTATGGTTTGATTACATAGGTTCGTATTTTGAAAATAGCTCCACATTTCCTTTACTAAAATCACTTCCTAAATTGTTAAGAAAACTAGGAGCATATTAATCATTTCTTTACAGAATGCTTGAAAGACAATAAAGGAGAGAAGTGTCATGGGAAGAAAAAAGAAACTTCAGCATATGAATTGTACTAATTTAATGTAAGTGAATATA
>NW_004524746.1:1495464-1495995 GCF_000260255.1 Octodon degus | reverse complement strand
TTTATTTGCAGAGGACATGATACTTAAGTTGGAAGACCCAAAAAACTCCACCAAGAAGCTACTAGAATTAATACAGAAATTTAGTAGCATAGCAGATTATAAAGTCAACACCCAAAAGTCAATAGCATTCCTCTACACAGACAACAAACACACTGAGAGGGAAATTATAGAAACTATACCTTTTAAAATAGCACCGAGGAAAATGAAATACCTTGGATTTAATCTAACTAAAGAAGTCAAAGATCTTTTCAAGGAAAATTATAGTACTCTGAAAAAAGAGATCCTAGAGGATTTCAGAAAATGGAAAGATACTCTATGCTCCTGGATAGGAAGACCAACATTGTGAAGATGGCCAAACTCCCAAAATTGCTGTACAGATTTAATGCAATCCCTATCAGATTACCACCGACATATCTCACAGACATAGAGAAATCACTTCTAAAATTTATCTGGAACCAGAAAAGACCTAGAATAGCAAAGGCAATTCTGGGCAATAAAGACAAGGCAGGAGGCATTACAATTCCTGCCTTG
>NW_004524746.1:1457523-1495364 GCF_000260255.1 Octodon degus | reverse complement strand
TATATGATCCAATGGAAGAGGATATTAAATTTTGAACATACAATTTTGTCTATAAAATGACATCGACAAATTTATCTGCCTGAAGACTTTCTTTTTAAGTAACACATTGTAGTTCTATATTTCTACACAAAATATATGTTTTTGCATTTATATATATTTTGTTTTACACTAGCTTCTCAGGCCAGTGAGATAGCTCAGCAGACTAAGGGCCAGCTTAGGCAAGCCCAGGGGCCAGGGTTCAAGCCCTGACACCACATGCCAGGCTGGCCCTACCCCCAGGTGCACTGAGCCAGTGACCAAGTCTGGGCATGGCAGCACACAACTGTAATCCCAGTGCTGGGGAGGCTGAAAACAGGATGATCACTATGAGCCTAAGATAAGTAGTGAGACCCTTTGTGCACGTGTGCGTGCACGTGCACACACACACACACACAAATAATCCTTACACTAGCTTCTCACTACATAGGAAGAATGTATGGGGATAGGAACTGAAGTGTTCTGAATTCTAGAGAAATAAATTATTTTTTTACTGATAACCATGAAATAACAAGGTCAGGCAAATAGTGATGTTGGAAACAACCTATGCAAAGAACAAAAATGTTTTTCATCCTCAAAAATGAAATTGAATCTGCTAGCTTTTATGGTAATAAAAAATCACTGACTAGATTTGAATTAAATGGGAAAAGTTTTATATTGAAAAAGCCTACTTTACAGGAAATATCATAGCAGTCTAAGTATTTTATTAAACAAAACAAACCATAATTGCCAGATTATAATTATTTACATTAATTAACTAATTTCACTAATCACATAAATATGTAATAGCACTTTTAAATATTCTCTAATTGCTTCTAAAATTTCAAATACAAGAGATGAGAATTAAAACTAAAGTGAAAATGAAGAGATGGCAGAGTTCTGAGAACTCATTTTTAAAAAATGAATTAATGTGTTTATACCAATTAAGATAAGTCCATACATATTTAAGATTTCATATTATTCCAACACTGTTTATACTTAAAGATATGAATCTTTTTCCTATGCATCTCTGCACAGAATTTTCTGTTTTTTACATGGACTGTGGATTCCTATTTTCATATGACTATGAAAAATATTTTTATCATACTTTCACTAAAAATGTTACCTTTTGATTATGAATGATGGATTACTAACTATAGTTATCACAGTAAAAGGAAGAATATATTTTCTATAATAGAAGAAAGGCTTCCATCATGTGAAAAGACTTTTAACCATACATTTGCACTATACCTATAATACAATCTATCAGCAATTTCTACCTTGCTGATAGTTGGTACCTAGTACTACTTATTGTATAATTAATTGATATACTTCATTTTGGAATATATAGTTTTCGTGCTTCTTTTTCTGCTGCTATAACAGAATCCCCATGCTGGATTATTTATTTATTTATTTATTTATTTATTTGGGTGGAACCAGGGATTGAACTCAGGCCCTTGTGCTTATCAGGTAAGTGCTTATTCTACTGAGCTATCTCCCTGGCCCTGGATTATTTAGTGTAAAAAATTATTTCTGAGTTGGGGAGGCTAAGACGCTCAAGAGCTACTGCTAGCATCCTGCACAGGCCTCTGTGCCATATCATAACACAGCAGAAAATCAAGTGAGCACAGACCAGACAGAAAGAGAGTAAACAGGGCCAAGTTACAAGAAATCTGTTGTCCTATGACTGGCACACTCCTGTCATAGCGGCATTAAGCCATATCTGAGGAAAACATTATCATCCTATAATGTTTTAATAATGTTTTAAAAGTCCTAGCTTTAAAGGCTGTTATAATGACAAATTTCAACTGGAATTTGGAGGGTACATTCGAATTGAAGCAATAGATTTCCTGCTCCTTAAGATGTCTTTAAGTCAGCTAACTCAGAACTTGATAGATGAAGTATGTTCATGTTTTCTTAAATGTGATTCAGAATCTAACTGGGATAAGCACAGATGATGAAAATCCTTGGTTTATTTCTGAGGAGTTCAAGGTCTTAGATTATTCCTACGTCAGATAAGTGACAGGTCAGCGAAAGCACAGCAGTAGTTCTTCAGTCCCTTGTTTTCAGGCACTCGGCATTCATTAATCTCCCTTTTTGGTACCAAAGTGTGGGCTCCTGGGTAAATACTCAGTACCATTAATTTCTAAACTTTTGCATAACTTCTGCAATGGAATGACAGATTTATTTGCTTTAGCAGGAGTTCTGCACCAGGTGTTGATACTAATGCTGAATAGGGAGAGAAATACTATTTCCTAAGCTATCCATATGTGTTTATGTAAATAATTCTTTCATTCAATCACTCTCAATCCCTTTGTGGATATTAGTATATTTGCAATCTCCTAGTGTGTGCTTAGAGCCAAACATTGATGGCAAAGGAATCACTTTATAGAGTGGATTTTATATGATGTGACACTGCTGTTTAATTTGTGGTCTGCATCCTTAGCATCTTTTGTATTTTAGTGAAATCTATGCATCTTTTCTGTTTCTAGTTTTCTGAGAAGCACATAAAAATAGGCTTGCTCTTCTGCTCGAGTCTTCCATCGAGTGCCTGCTCTCGCAAGATTTTCAGAATCAAACGATTCCTGCCCAAGAAGCAAAAGCAGAATCGCCCCATTCCTCAGTGGATTTGTATGAAGACAGGTAATAAAATGAAGTACAACTCCAACAGGAGACACTGTAGGAGGACCAAGCAAGGACTGTAAGGAGCTGCACATGAACTGCACCACATTTACCCTCTGGGAGGTCACAAGATGATGTTCTGTTTCAATCATGGTCAAGACAATACTGAATCAAGTTTTAAAAATAACCATTGCCTGTACAGTAGAATATACTTAATCAGGAATCTTTTTTTTTTTTTTCTGTGATCAGTACTATTGACTCAATAATTTTTTGAAACCTTAAAAAAAAAAGAGGCCTGATTACAAAAAGAATAACATTAATTGTGAAGTTCAACTGTAAATTAATGGAGCTAAAATCATGATGCTTATTAAAAAAGTAATAATTTTGGATCGGGTCTAATAAGTACAAAGTAGCAATGAATTTAAATGATCTTTCAAAATAGTATTTTTTGCTAATTTCTTTTGTTGGTACCAGGAATCAAACTAAGGGCCTTGTGCTTATTAGGCAGGCGCTGTATCACTGAGCTACATCTCTGGCTTTCAAGATACTTTTATTTATTTATTTGTATTTTAGGGAAGGGTGTACAGTGTGTTCAGGGTCTCACTACTAGATCAGACTCATAGTGATCTGCCTGTTTACAGCCTCTCAAAAGCTGAGATTACAGTGGGGCACCACCATACCCAGTCTCAATTGCCTTCTCAACATGCTTCGGGGGCAGGGCTGGCTCAGCAGGCTGGGGGATCGAACCCCCAGTCCCTGTGCCTGCTTGTATCAAGATACTTTTAAAAACTACAACACACGTCATAGTAACACAGTAGTATAGTGATACCCCTGTGACTGCTGTCGACATCCCTGATATCAAAGAGATTTGGGGGGATACAGTTATAATGTTGTTTCCAACCAAGTTCACTGAAACTACAATATTATTGAAATCTCTGGGTTGTGCAATACTCAACAGACAAGAGCTACAGAGATAAAGACATTCACTGAGTCTCCCAAGGATAAGGGCTTTTTGCTTTTTTTTTTTTTTTTTTTTTGCCTTTTAGTGACACAATGCATGTCTGTTATTTTCTTTTTCTACATATAAGTGGCCTATCTATTGATGTTGTGCTAGACAGGTATTTCTAAAACACTTCAGAATTTTTTCTCTACCATGCCAGATTTATCACAGAGTGGAGACTACAAGTCATTCGTAATCTTCAACAATTTGTTAGGTTTTGATACCCATATAACTATTACCTAAAACATCCAATATTATACTTTTATATTCTTTCAGAATTGGAGCATAAAGCCTTGTTTTCTTTACATAAAATGTTACCACTTCAAGATTAATACTGCTTTTGATAGGGATATGACTAAGGGAATAATACAAAAAGGAATGAAAGCATTTTAATTTCTATAAAAGTCACCATAAATGCAACATGAACAAATAACTTCACAGAATATGCTTACAGCAGCAAATTGGATGATCTGTGAAGGGCGGTGGAAAATTTTTGTAATGGGCATGGAATTCTGTACAGTTACTCACTTAGACAATATTATGTTGAATACTTTATTTCATTTGGAGGTTTGCAGCCTATCTTTTATTGCATACATATCTATGTTTCAAAAGTAATGTCAAAATTCACTAATCAAATCATAGTCATTAACATCTAATTGTATTCTGCATATGCAATATATATAAATATTAACATATTTCATATAATTATATTAAATCTGGTTCATATACATTAATTGAATTTAACTCATTTATACTGACATAATACCAGATAGATATACAGATATGGCCATGTGTACCATGTATCAATTAATTCATATATATATTAAAATATATATATATATGTTTTGGATGTGCCATGTTAGTTATAAAAATGTAAACTAGTCCACATGGGAATATAGGATTATTTTGGCCTGTGTTTAATATACAGAATATTACTATATATGTAAAAAGACTAAATTTATTTCTAGCAGACTGGCAATTTTAATCAGAATACTTGTTAACATTGAAGTATTAGGCTGATTTATCCTAATAATCTGTCTTCTATACTATTATGTGATAGGAGAAAATTGTAAAGATTATGTAAAAGAACTTCATGAATATATATTTATTTCTTATAAATCTAAAAAGTACATTTCAATTGAATTAGCAAGCTTTAGATGCCCAAACTAGGTCATAGTTGATTATTTCCCTTTTTCTATGCATATTATTCCTACTTAAATGACTGATAAGGTTTTATAATTTGTTCATTTTTTTTCAAATATAAACAGATCCAAAAAACAACTCATCAAAGAAAATACAGAATATGAAAAAGTAAACTAAAAAGAATTAATTAAATTTCTTCAAACTAAGAATCAATTTTTTATTACCAAATGTTAGTTTGATTTTTACAATAAATATCTATTTGCAAACATTTCTATAGTCAAATATACTTGAGTACGAAGCACAGTGATAATGATGCAATGCCAGTGCCAAAATCGTCTTCCCCCTTCTCACTTACTCCCTTCCATGGGAAGCAGGGGGCATAGAGACACCACACACAGTCCCTGACACTGGACCTCTTGCTTAGGTAGGGAGACAAAAAGGAGCAGGACATAACCTAAGATATCTCACCCATGCCCAAGACACTCCTGAACTTAATTTACACAGACAGTACAAGGAACACGGCCATCTGTGGGATTAGTGCCATCAGAGTTAGTTGATGACATTCTATTTCCCAGACTCTCATTCTCCCTCAGGCTCTCTCTTTCTCACCTTCTACCATTCACTCTACTTCTCTTTCATTTTCTTCATTTTTCTTGATATCTGTTTTAAAAATAGTCACCCATTTTCTCCTACCTTGAGTACCCAGAAAAGTTACCTAGCTCAATTTCTCACTTTGAGCTCAGTTGCTGCTGGTCTTAATATTAGGTCATCTTTTCCCCCCTTTCCTTTTTGAGCAGACCTTATTGTTAGTAAGAGCTTACTAACAGGCCTCCTTGGCAAGAAAGGCAAAGCTGTAGAAATTTAATTTATAGAATGGGGGTGCCAGACATTGGTGGGAACAGGATCACTAGAGTGCTCCTGCACTGTGCTTTTCACACTGGCTTCTAGTAGCTTTAGCATATTGATTTTACAATTTATGGCTTTCAAAGCCATTTGCAGCCCTGATCTTTCTTATAGTTCAATTCGCTTATGTCAGTCAAGAACACTGAAATTGTTCTGTGGCAGCATGTTTCCATTGTAGCTCTGATTTTTTAATAGTTCAATTCATTTAAATTGGGATTGAAAGCTAGCATTGATTTTCCTTTTTAATGCATAATATCTTTAAGTTCTAGTCCCACATATTTCAAAAGTTTAAAAGGAGAGCTTGGGTAGGCCCTTTTACAAATTTTGAAGATTTCCCTTGTATTGTCTTAGTTACTGTAATGAACTCAGGTAATTTGGTGAGCTATGCAGACCAGAAAAGACAGCAATGAGCAAGCCAGTCGAAGACACCATGGAACTTGGGATTTCCCATTATTCAGCATAAAAAATTTTAACTTAATCTATTTGCTTGTTTGGATGCTCGACTTCCATGGTCTGGAGCCCATGAATCTATTCTCTTGCTTCCTGATTGAATCTTTATGGAAAGCAAACCCCATACCCTAGTTGGTTGGCTGACTGTTCACTGTCTTAACTTTCAATCAGTCTTCTTTGCTTTACCTTTTCACCATCAGACGACTCTGCTTTCTCCAAGTTTTTAGTCATGTTCTGCAGCATTAATCACTGCATGCTGTAGCCCCTTAGCTCTTGCCTCCTCAGGGTCACGTTTCATTGTTTTCTGCTCCGCTAAGTCAGCTACCACTATTCTGTTCACACTTCAGCTCCCAACATTTCTACATTTCTCATTCATCACATCTGTTCCCATTCTCTTTGAGGACCACTGGTTTTATGTTTTCCTTTCTTTATTATATTATAACTTTGGTGGGCTTTTGAGATAGAATAGAGCACAACATATATCTTCACTTATACTAAAATCTTCAGTATTAATTTGTGAAAGATTAGTGCCTCAGAGACTTACCTCAAGATTGCATATGTGACATTCAAATACATTAGGCATATTTATAATCAGATAGCCTATATTTAAATGTTAGCCTTTCACAAGTTCTAATTTTATGAATTATAATGCATATATATATATATATATATATAAGTTTAAGTGTGGATATATTAAATGTTAATATAAATAAAAGTATTAACTTTTCAGTAAGTGAATTCTAAATGGTTCTGACTTGATCATTTATTTATATATTTACAGACATTTACTGAATACTTTGTACATAACAGGTGCTAGTCATACAGCAGTAAATAGCATCAACATGATCCCTTCCTTATGCAGTTCACCTTCTAGAAAGGATAATTTGGTAAATATACATATAGATCATATGTGCAGTATTGAAAAATTTGAAAGAAAAAAGGCACTCTGTATAGGGTCTGAAAATTACTATTTTGGGAGGAGTAATCTGGTAGGCCTCTGACTAGCTGGCAATTATGATTTTTAAAATAAAAATTCTCAGCTGTCATTCATAGAGGCATGTCATGTCTATGTCCTCTTTTCCATAAAGAATGCAGCAGGACGGGCTTTCAGTGAAGTTAATTTTAGTGTGAGCAACAGAGAATTATTTTTTTCTTTATATCAATTTTGTGAAGTTATAGCAACATGTCAGTGTCCAACAATGTTTACAAGAGTATAATCTATTTTTCCTTTCTATATCTTGATCTTTTATGTTGCCACAAAGCATGGAGCTAATACCTTCTGGAAATATTTGAAGAAACAACTTTTTCTTATTCCATGATAATCAACTCTTAAAAGCATGTCAATGATATCTGGGTGAGAGTTATATAAGCTGAAGAAATAAAATTGAGAATATGAACCTAGAATTTTCATAATTAATACTACACTAAACACAATAGTGGTAACAACCTAATGATGAGTGAAATTTTTACATTAAATGAAAGATTTAGATTTGGAATGTAACTAGTTATCTCAAACTCAAACTAAAATTACTTAACATTGAAAGTTTCCACAGCATTAATTAAAATGCAAACTATATCACTGCTAATTTGTTTGGCTAATATGCTCTCCTAGGTAATTTATTTCTCTATCATTAAAGAAACGTGTGTGTTTATGTGTGTGCTCTATGCAACATATATAAGCCTGTACTCGAGATTTAGGAGGCAGCTGTTGTGTGTTCAAATAATTTTATTAAGAAAGGGGGAAAAAAGCTCTCATTTTGGAAGCCCTTCCTTATTAACAGTAATGACAAATGTTTTTGTAATAAAATGAGAGGCCCCAAGTAGATTCTATATCTTACTTGGAAGTTTTGTGAGAAAACTGAATTACAGATTCTATATAATACAAAAAATGAAATAAAAACAAGATTATTTTTAAAGCAAAAAGTATAGCAGGCACATTTAACTGGGGCTGTTGAAAAGGACTTGTTAAATATCAGGGAAAAAGTATTTTTAAAAATACATCTTGTATTAGAAACTATTTTTGAGAGAATGGCATTTCTCTTTTATAACATAGGCTAGATTATGTATCTGTGTAAAAAGAAAAATAGATACAAAACCTTTATAAAATATGGAAAAGAACCCCGCAATTGTTAGCACAAAAAGGCAAAGTGACACATCTCAACCACTCTGAATTCTGAGGATTTCTATAAATCCTTTCTAAATCCAGAAGTAGAAATGAAGGATTAGGTGACAATGTCTACCTACATGGAAATATATCTTAACTGTCATGTCAATGCTTCTGCTGTCCTCTTGTGCTTCATCCTCATTTCATTTCTTTCCCATTCTAAACCTGACCTCGCTTGCGTTCCACAAAGGCTGTCTTCCCCTGAATCATTCAGATCATGCCCCACGTGAGATCCTTTTGCTTTTTATCTTCACATTCTTTTTATTGTTGATTGGTTTTTCTTTTCACCATTCACATATTCAAATTTGTCACTGATAATATAAATATTAAAAAGCAAAGCAAATTAATAATAACCAATTTCTGGACTCTTCTCCCCATTCAGATATACATCGACTCATCCTCATTGTCTCTCTCATCACACCTCCAGAAACAGTATGATACACTTGCTACTCATCTTATATTCATGTCCTACATGCCCAGAGCCACCAGTCTTTTACTTCAGTAGCTGACTGAAATTGCTTTCTTCAACTATGCATTATGTTTCTAATGGTCCATCCATGTTTGGGTCCCTTACCACATCTAGTGTCTCTGATCCTCTGCAGCTTCCAGCCTTGGTGACTTGCATGCTTCTGATTTTCTTCTTCTCACTTGTGTGAAGTATTTCCATCTACAATGCTGTATTCTTTATTTTTAAATTACTTCTATTTTTCTCTAAAAACAGATAATAGTTTTTTAACTTGCTATTTCTTGTTCCAGATAATGTTAGACACTTCTACTGCTTCACCTGTCATTTCCATGCACACAACTCACAGGTCTGTATATCTAGCTTTGACCTTTTAAGAAGCTAAAAGAGCCAGATTCACATCCCAGATGTTTATTGAGCTTTGTGTCTTGGCTGGAAGGCTGGCAGCTCCAAACTGACATGCACAAACTCTAAATTGCCATTTTTTTTCTTTTTTATTTCTGTCCTCAAATTTCCCTTGCTGAAATCCCTAATACCTAGAACAAATGTCACATTCTTCTTAGGTAGAAATAACAGAAAGTACTAATTGATACTTCTTTTATAGTTTAATCTTTAGCACATGAAATATAAAGTCTTTATGGGAAAATCCCAATAGAAACAGTGGTTAAGAATCAAAGCTTTCAAGTTAGGCTGTCCTCAGATTGATTCCTAGAAATACACAGAAATGCTGTGAACTTTCTCAAGACACTTAACTCTCTGAAGCCTTGGTTTTTTAATCTATAGGATGAAAATAATTCCAGGGGTCATATGAATAGGTAAGGTTGGGCTGGGGAGATGGCTCAGTAGAATAGTGCTTCCCTTGCAAGCACAAGGGCCTGAGTTCAACCCTCAGTTCCCCCCCCCCCAAAAAAAAAAAAGCCCAAGAATGGATAGGTAAGATCATGAGTAATGCTAATACTAGCAAGAATTGTCATTAAAAAATAAAATTATTAGATTATATGATCCAGACTCTTAACTTGCATCAGAGTCCTTGTGACCATCTTTAGAGGAAACAGGAAGTGGGTAAAAAGAAACCTTTCCTGCACTTCAGAAGACTTCCTGAAAATGACCTACTAGCTGTAAGGGAGTGAGTAAACAATTTCCCTTACTTGGTGTAAAAGTACTATGAATATAGTAAGGAAGTAGAATAGATACTGGAGCAGGCAACTAAGGTTCTGTACATTGAGGACTATGGCAGATTCTAACAAGACTTT
Source organism: Octodon degus (assembly GCF_000260255.1). Lineage (NCBI taxonomy): Eukaryota > Metazoa > Chordata > Mammalia > Rodentia > Octodontidae > Octodon > Octodon degus. The sequence goes on along the minus strand of NW_004524746.1, from coordinate 1,485,351 downwards.
TTTTACTGCAGTTAATCTATCCCATATAAAGCACTAAAATATTTATATGTAAGTTTTCATATAAACTTACAAAGGTGATATGACTGTGATTTTATGTCTTCCTAGCTTTACATTCTGAGCTAATCAGTACAGTGCATGGACTGCAAAGTTAAGATACCATGTAGAATGAGAAAAAAATGTATGATGGTAAAAAGTATTAATTTAGCTTTTAAACAGAAAAAGAGTGTATTTTGACATATATATGTTCAAGAATTCTCCAGACACAGTTGTTAGGAATCTATAAAATGTGACAAAAGTTGAATTTAATGACCAGAAGAATATGTATCTTCTTTAAATAATTCTAAAGTTAAAATGCTATAAATTAACACACAGATAATTAAATCTGATCTCAAGCATGACAAATGACTATTATCAATTTAAGAATTCAGTGGTCTACTTAAAAAATTCCCATTATGAAAAATTAAGCATGCAAATGGACAGAGAAAAATTAAACAAAATTTTTATGAAATCATTAAGCAGATACAAGTCTTCAAGGTTTTTGCCTACAAGCTTTATATTCCATTTTCTCAATTATTTGAAAACAAATACTTATATAATATCATTTTACTAAAAATATACCTTTTAAAATAGTGCTAAATCACTGATTGACTGCCTCTGCATTGTGTCACCTCGAAGCATAGTAATCTATGTCAAAGTTCTCAAAGTATGCCTTTATCAAAAAGAAAAACTCTTTTTCCTTATAAGGATTTGTAATCCCTATTGTGAAATGTACACTGCAGTCATCTCAAGGTTGTAGTTTGTAAGTCTGTAGCATGGTACAGTAAGAACAGTTCAGAATTCATACAATTCTATTTAATATTAGATTTTTTTCCACCTAGCCACATATTGACAGTTGATTTCGAAGTCCTTAAAACCTTAAATCTACTTTATGAATAAGGTTCTTGCTGCTTCAATACAGAATGTGATGTCTTGGGCAGAAATCAGCATTAATCACCATCCTCTTGCTACCATAATGTTTCACATAAAATCCTCTATTTGGTATAAACATGCTTTCAACTTTCAGTGTTAGTATTTATGCAAATCAAATAGAAGGTTGATACTGAGAATGAGCAGAAGAAAACAGTTTGGAAATATTTTTAAAAGTACTACAATATGTCTAAATATAGTTCTTGAAGTGCTATCATTAAAAAAAAAGCTACTGTTGAGAAGAACTTCCATCTGGGTGTTCCAAATTCATTTAAGGTTAAAATGGCTTTTTGTAGCTAAATACATTTCTTGATTTCTTTGTAACTTTATGTCTGCACTTCTTTCTTAACTTTTTTTTTTTTTTTTTTTTTTTTTCGGGACCAGGGATTGAACTCAGGCCCTTGCACTTGCACAGGGAAGTGCTTATTCCACTGAGCCATCTCCCCGGCCCCTTTCTTAAATATTTGGATCACAAACTCATTAAAAGTTAAAACTATTTAAGGTCATAATAAAGAAAAAATTGTTTTATTTTTGTGGGTTGCTTGATATCCAGGAATTTAAAAATTTTAAAATATAATTATTTTAAAAATATATTTTATATTTTAAAAGCTACTTTATATAAGATAATTTTATTATACAACAAAGTCAGAATCTTATAAACATAAAATTATCTTTCTCAAATCATTAGAGATGTAAATATTGTATTTTCATAGAATACATACACGAGTGAAATTTGTGAAGAAATAAAAGTAGTCTCTTAGATATATAATTAAACCTGAAATATTATATTTTAAACTCCAAGCATATGCTCTATGTGAGATCCAGAAAAGGCCAGAAATCTGTATTGTGTATTCATATTTTTCTCAATAAACAAATACTAACCTAGTTGTGTATTAAAAAGAACATTTAAATCTTCTTGGGGAAAAAATGTGAAGTTTTGCTTTCTATTTGTTTCTAATTGATGAAACTGTATGCGTGAAGCCTCATAACACCTCTGCATTGCTACAACCTTGAATTTTAAGTTGATACTGTCTATAGTCAAGTGGGAGCAATGAATTTCAATACATTTTTTCAACTGTTCCCTACAGCAAAGATGCAAAAAATACTTATTCCCCCAGTTAGCATCACATGCAAATAAATTTCAACATATGAACTAAAAACACAGTAAGGTACTGTCTTTCTCATAAAAATACATGATGGGGGAAATATTAATGGTTTAATATCTTCTTAAATTAGAAAGCATCCAGTTTTCTATTTTATTTGGACATAATTATAAAATATCCAGTATGGCTATTTTCTTGGCTTGTCTAAGAAAGAAATAAAAGATCCTGTCTCTCTAGTCTGATAGAAAACATTATAGCTTAAGGCTAGTACAAGAAATAGTTACAGAGTCAGAAATATGAATTGTTAGCAAGAATTTTCCTTCCAACTCAATTTTTTTCCTTGTAAGATAATAACAATTAAAGGTATTCATAAATGGTCATGCAGATTATTAACTTAGATTAGTAGACATTTAAACACTTTTTCAAAAATCATTTTTCTACTACTCCAGAAAAAGAAATTTGTTTCATGATTCTCTAAGTATAAATTAATTTCCACTCTTTTCACATAAGTCTTTACTATGAAACATAAATGATGATGACAATAGTCATACATGGTTCCAGGCACGTTCCTACAAAATATGAAAATGCTATAATTGGTATAAAGATGCTTTATACCAAAATATGCTCCTCAAAAATTGCCAGAACTCATTAATGATATCAACAGGGAAGCTAGTATGACTGTTAATTTACAGATGATGCAAGGCCAATTATTTTTTTAATTTTTATTTATTTATTTGGTACAGGGTCTCACTACACAGCTCAGACTCACAGTGATCCTCCTGTCTCAGCCTCCCCAGCACTGGGATTACAGGCGTGCGGCACCATGCCTGGTTTCAGGGCCAGTAGGGCGCGCCAAGTGTTCCAGGGCTGGCATGGCATGTGGTATTTGGGTCCTCGCGCTTGCCAGGCAGGTGCTTAGACTGCCAAGCTATTTCCCCAGCCCTGCAAGGTCAATTTAAATGCATGACAAAAGTGAAACTTGGGGCTGGGAAGATGGCTCAGTGGAATAAGCGTTTCCCCAGCAAGTGCAAGGGCCTGAGTTCAATCCCCAGTTCCGCAAGACAAAAAAAAAAAAAAAAAAAAAAAAGTGAAACTTATGGGAGACAAAGGGAAATTTAAAAGTGTCACATACCATATGGCAATGCCATATCTCTTATGTCTGTAGTATAGGTTTGCACAAACACCTCAAGATACATTTCTCATTTGGGAGGAATGTGAAGAGCAAGCATTGAAATAATAAATGAATCTGAATTAAAGACTAGCATTTATGATTGCTCTGAATTATTATCAAACTAATATGTAATGCATGTAGACTGATACATCATCAATATGTCAATATAATACTGTTGGCTCTTACTTAAAAGAGATAGAATCTACACTGAGTATTTAAAGACAAAAACTAGTCATAAATTGAAAAGTTACCAAAAATTTTAGGAAGCTTTGACAGCAATTTGTGTCTTCTAATAATTATAGATACTCATTCTGATCTCACTGCAGAAGCATAAAATTCAAATACAGAATATACAATAAATGTTTCTGAGTTAAGCACTTTGCCCTACATTACACTCATTAAGTCAATGTCAGAAAAATGCTGACTTTTCTAGCATGTTTGACTGTAGTCAACAGTTGGTAGCTCTGTGTAATTTTACCTCTCCTTTTCCCTGCCAAATATCATATATATATATATATATATATATATATATATCTCCAGATAAATTCACTGAAACTCATGGTAAGCAAACAGCAAACTACTAGGATGATTCACAGCATAGATACAATGAAGATAAAATAATGAGTATCTCCTTTGTAGATTTTTACAACATATCTTATAAAATTTCGCCGATTTTTGCTCATGTAAATTAATAAACTTTATAGACTAGCTTCATGTTCAGAGCAAAACTGAGCAGAAGTAATGCGGAACACTTGTTTACCCACTGTGCCCACACATGCACGAGCACTCACTTGCTCACTGTGCCCACACATGTACGAGCACTGGCTTACCCACTGTGCCCACACATGCACATGCACATGCACTCGCTTACCCACTGTGCCCACACATGCACAAGCACTCGCTAACACACTGTGCCCACACATGCATGAGCTGCAGTGCCCTGCAGACAGCACTAGCTATGTGTGCTGTACTGGACAACCTACACCAATCAGTCTGTAGATTACATTTGGGTTCACCTGTTATTGTTCCTTTTTGAAACTGAATATTACTGCTTCACTGCTCAGAAAGCCACTCTAAGCTGTGTATCACACAGCTAGTCACTGTACAGTAAGCTAGTTAGCAGAAAGTAAAGAAAAACACTTGGTTGTAATTTCCTATTTCTAGTTCGTAGGGTATGTTAGCTGCAAGACTTAGCACAAATCTATTTTAAAAAATGATAAGAGTGCAGTGGATATTTTGAAAGTAGAAACAGTGATAAAATGAGTGAGATTATAAGGAAAAGTATCCCCAACTACCTGTTCTCTCATTTGTGTGTGCTTGCATCACACATCCATGTACATACAACACCAAGCAGAAAAAATGATGTGACATAAGCCAGGCTTGGTGGTGCAAGCCTGTAACTCCAGCATCTGGGAGGCTGAGCTGGGAGAATTTCATGTCTCAGCTCAACACAGGAAACATGATTACTTAGTTCCTGTCTCAAGTGGGGAAGAGTGAAACTGGAGATGTAGTTCAGTGTGAAGGCCTTAGGTTCAATACCTTATACCACAAAAAAATTAATACGAAATAGAGTAGGTCAAGTTTAACATATTAATCTACTTAAAGAGTTCATCATATTTATGAAAACATGATACGACTAGTTAGCTCTACATTACTCTGCCTACTTGATTAAATAAAAGTCATTCAATTAACTCACAAGTATTTAAAAGTCTCTCAGCCAAGCACTGCTATGCACTGTGGACAAAAGGTAATGACCAAAGCCATGAACTTCTGTTTTTAGTAGTTACAAGTAACTTTAAATAAAGAGATAAGGCACTTAACCTATTATTTGTCAATCATTTTTAAGACATTCCTAAATATCCTTATGTAAGGGAAGTAGAAGTGAAATTACAAAGAAAAATACCAGCAAATATTTGTTATTTTGATTTTTATCATAGCATCTACAAAAATCAGCAAATATTTGTTATTTTGATTTTTATCATGGCATCTACATAATACCATATATCCCTCTGTTTTTACATATGACTCTAAGAACTAAATGAAATAAAATACAAAAGTTATACACACACACACACACACACACACACACACACACACACACACACATTTTGTACCAGGGATCAAACTTAGAACCTTTAGCTTGCCAAGCTGGCACATATGCCGCTGAGCCACATCCCCGGTCCAGTAATTAATCTCTTAACAGCATATTTTCAAAAACTTAATTTTTTTATTCTTTTGACTTTTTAAACATAAGATTTTTTTGAACAAATGTGCCTGAAAAGGATTAGGAAAAAAAATTAATAAACAGTAAAATGTACTACATTCAAGTTTGGTACCTAAAACCAGGTCCTTAATGATTAAGAGAGAAGGCATTGGTGCAGGAATTAAGGGTGTGAATGCTACACCCACCCTAGGCAAGGCAGTCTGTATATAATATAAAGAACAGAAAAAATCTTGTCCCTTACTTGTTGCTTTTGCTGTCTCCCTCCATGAACTGCTGTTGCTCTGCCCTGCTACCTTGTCTTGGAGCCAGCCAATCATGGACTGAAAACTCTACAAACTACGATTTAAATAAACCTTCCCTCCTTTAACTTGGGTGTCAGGATCTTGTCTCAGCAATGAAAAAAGTAACTAAGCTATGCAGAGAAGTCAATGATGTTTACACTTTCATCCTTCTTTTCTAAAGAAACTAGATATAGTTCATGTGCTGAGGGAAGGTAGAGATTCGTTGAGAGATGAGGGTGAAGAGTTTCCCGCTTCTATTCTTTAAGAACTCAGAAAAGGAGCCATCACTGAGAAGACCTTGTACTCTGCCACCTTCTTGTGAATCTGGCACAGTGGCAAGACCAGGTAGTGGGAGATCTGAGTTGACACAGAATGCCAGGGCACTATGGACTCAAGGATTATATATAACTGGGGAGTTCACTGGAAGAGGGCACTATAGATAAAGAGGGAGGCAAGTACTTCACTGGAAAGAACAGTGCTCTTCCCAAACTTTGGCTGACAAGGAAGCAAAGTCAGAGCACAGAATGCCACAGCAAAAGGACAGCTGAGGTAAGAAGGATACCTACAAGGGCCACCATTAGGTCAGTAGTCCAGTTACACGACTATACACTGCCGTCAAGAAAGAAAATGGGAAAGGAATAAGTGACTGGATAAAGACAGACCTTCATGTTCCAGGATTCCTCCTGAATTTCCTTTCTCACAAAAGCCTCTTTCCTCTGCTAACATAGCTAGTGACTAGCCCCGGGAGAAAAGGAGGCTTAATGGGAAATAAGATTGAATATTTTTATCCATGAAAGCATAATACTCCCTACACATTGTTTCAACTAGAATTAAAAAAAAAACAAAACAAACAAAAAACTTTGGATTGAATTAAAAGTGTATTTATTTTTCATCAACTTGTGCATAGAGTACACAAGGAGGCCTGGTTAATTATACATATAAACAAAATACACTCCTCTAAGCATGAGTTAGTGTTTGAGATAATTTGCTACCTTGACAATAATTGAGGATGGAAGAAAAGGAGGTATTAGGTAGGATGGTCAGAGGATCTTCTCTTTTTTCAACATGACACTTGAGCCAAATGCCATTTAATTATGAAGATATGGTCAAATGACATGGGGGAAAGTCTTTCAAAGAAAAGTGTCTGAGCCAACAAACAAACAAACAAACCAAAAAAAAAAAAAAAAAAAAAAAAAAAAAAAAGAAAGAAAGAACGAATGAACCAACCCAGACTTGGAGGATTCTTGCCTATAAGGACACTTTCTTTGCTGTCACTGGACACACTGTTCTCTGTGAGAGTGACCGGAGGTTTCAAGGTTAAGTTCTTTAAATGAAATTTGACCCCCTGCTCCCTTAGAGGCCATTCTATAATTTACCAACAGAGTCATAGTTCCACACTCACTTCTCATGTACCTGTACCACAATGGTTTTCTCCATCAGTGGGGCATGCAGGTCAGTTTCAGCACTGCTTCCATACTTAATGGTAGGTTGATTCACAGGCTAGTATTCATTAAAGGATTCCATTTTTGGTCCAGCTTTCATATATTCTTGCTATCAGTGATTTAATGACCATTATACATTTTGGTAGATAAATTTCATTTTGGTTTTCAATTCTGAGAATATGTTTATTAATTACTAATCTATGTGGACCCTTACTGTCTCCTTGCAGATTTCAGTGTCATGCTGATCCTTTGTTCAAAGCTAGAGCCACTGTAGAAATTCTTTTCTAGAATTACCCTTGTTTTCACAAACTTATAACACTGACAATCTTGGATTTCCCATTGATAAGACGATTTTGTTTCCTGGTGATTCCTAGTATCTAGGACTATTCCACTAAACCTAAGTTTGTCTGTTACAGAGCCTGTACTATTCACAGGATTCAAGGCTTCCTTCACAAATTTAAAAGAAAAAAAACAATCAACCAACCAGCCAATCAACCAACCAACCAAACAAACAAACAAACTGTAGACAATATATTTCAAATCTCACAATAATCATATAAGGAAAATAACACTATTTTATAAGAACTTGGAAAGTTGACAAAGAAATTTCCTCAAGATCACAAGGATTCACCACTAACTAATGGTATTCTGTGCACTTAGAGCCCATGCACTTTCTACTGCTCTGCAAAAATTTTAACCGAAGCTACTCATCTCTGCCATTTCTCCCAGCCTACTATTTAACCTAGTCGAGATTTGAATTATCCTACTTGGATTTTTTTCAAAAAGTCCCCTTCCTGTACCACACAGTGGCTCAGTTAAATTTATTACATTCCTAAAAGGGAGATAATGCTAACCATAATAACAGTGATATAATAACCGACACATAAGAATTTTCTCTGAGGTTTTTTTCATTTTTGATCCTGCCATTCTGTAAAGCTATGTCATTCATTTTCTACATCTTTTTTTTATTAAATATAATGATATTATCACAGCTTGGTCCAATATTTTTCATTACTTGATATCAAAAATTACTGCAAAACTGTATGACATTCTCTTTACTAACTAGTAACTGATTCTATATCCAGTGCAACAGGATTGGCCTGAAAAGGAATAATGTTATCTTGTCATCATTAGTGTCCTACAGACACAGATACAGAGGACAGTGACGATGAAGTGATAGTAAATTAATATCTTAGAATGAACAACTTTAATATGAGCAGATAGTGACAGCAAAGAACTCAAATTTCTATCTCACCTTTATTAAAAATGTGCCCAAATCAAGAAAGAGACATATCTTACTCCACAGCATCAAATGTGCATGATCCTATATGTATCGTGTCAATATTTCCTTCATGTGTTTTCTGTTTAGAGATAATTTGGAGATTTTTCAAAAAGAAACCATTTGTCCCAATTATACATCCAAATGTATAATTCATATCCCACACAAATAAATATAAGTTCCTTCTATCTGTACAGCTACCACAATAAACTTACCTTTATTTTGAGTAATGAACATATGTAAAATTTGATGCCTTCTGTTCAAGGACAAAGCAACAACACAATAATAATTTATGTTTCCAGTTGATCTTCAAAAAGTGCTAAAAGAGAGAAGTGTAATCTTTTCAACATTCTTTAATTTAAATGGAATATATTAACTTTTTCTTATAACTAGATGAGATCCACTTTACCTATATTACATATTTGATGTGATATTTAATTCTTAGACATTTTATTTGTATATTAATCAGCCCTAGTGTATTATTTGCTAAATATTTATACATAATATTTAATGGTTTTAATATTATACAGAATAAACATGTTTTATATTTTATGTTAGTGGGACATATATAGGGAACTATTAATTTTTATGACTAACATATACCCTGGCTTAGCCATGATACATTACCAAGAACATAAATTCAATCCATAAATGAAAATTGTGATCCATTTCACCTATATTATATATTTTATGCACTGCATCATATAACATCACATACACAGTACTACTGAAGTAGACTTGAGTTATGAGATATCAGCTGGTTTTTTTTTTCTTCCCCTTTGTCTATTATAAGATAGCTCTTATCCTACCCTTTTCCAGACTAGTCACTATTTCTTGTGAAATCTCATACACTCAGCATTTTGAAAAGCAACGTAAAGACCATGGAGTCCCTTCTTCATTTCTGTGCAGAAGCAACTCCAGGTACCTACAGCCATTTGATATTTAACAAGGGAGTAAAAAAAATGAACTGAAGAAATGATTACCTCTTAGAAAACTGGTGCTAGGAAAATCAATTTTCCATATCCAGAAAATGAATCTACAGCTGGACCTCGAACTTAGTACCACAGTGAAATAAAAATAGACCAAAGATCTAGATGTTAAAATAAAAGAAACAAATCTGCTTGAGGATAAAAGTTGAAACTACTGAGGACATATGCATATGTAAAGACTTTCTCTTTTTTTTTTTTTTTTTTTTTTTGTGATGTTTGGATTAAACCCAGAGCCTCAGGCATGCAAGATGAGAGCTGTACCACTGAACCACATCCTCAGTCCATAGAGAGGACTTCCTAAATAGAATTCTAATAGTACAAGAAATAACACCAACACTGAACAAATGAGATTACATCATATTAAAAAGCTTCTGCAATACAGACAAATGAGTGAAGAGACATTTTATACAATGAGAAAGTGCCAACTACTGCTCTGACAGAAAACTAATATCTAGAATACATCGCACTCGAAAAATTAGGACCTCCTAACCCCTAAAACACAGCAAAACAGGCAATTAATTTGAGTAAACATTTCTCAAGAGGATGTAAGTGGACAGTAAGTAAATGAAAAATGTTCAGCATTTTTGGCCGTTAGAAAATGTGAACTAAAATAACAATCAAGTTCCACCTTATTTCAGAAAGAAAGATTAAAAGAACTCACAAAACAGCAAGTATCGGTGAAGCTGTATGCAAAAAATGAATCCTTCTGCACTGTTAGTGGGGAGGGGGAGTTCAATCACTCTGAAAATCAGTACGCAGATTCCTCAGAAATCTAAAAAGGAATTCCATTTGACTTAGTTCTCCCTCTTCTGGGCATCTTCCTAAAAGAGTTAAAGATATCACATGACAGCAACATGTGCATTCCCGCCCCACAACTATCTACACAACTCATAATGTTTAAGTCTTGGAAGCGACCTATACACCCTCAACAAATAAATAGGTAGACAATGCAATGTGTACACACAATGGAGCAATGCTCAGCAATGCAAAAGATAAATCACAGTCATTTGTAAGAAAAATGCATGCACCTAAAGACCACAGCACTAAGTGAAACTAATCAGACAGAGGATTAAATACCACATCATTTCTTTTATATGAGAATCCCAAAATACAAGTAAGTTAAAAAGCATAGTAAAGGACAGCTGATAGGAAACAGGGAGGCAGACTTTGTGGGATGGGAAGGAGAGGAAATGGGAGGGGAAGAGAGGTAAATAAGGTTAAGAATATACATAATGTATAACATAACATATATACTAATTTCCCAAGATTACTGTAATTTTTATACATTATGAGCTTAATACAATAAAACACGAAAAATTCATTCCTCACTCCAACTTATTTTTATGTTTGAAAGGAAAAAGAATGTCCTACAGTTTAAAAGGATTTTGGAAGTTGAATTAAATAAAAGAGTGAAGAGAATGTCTTTTGTATGATTATGCTTAAAAAACTGTTACTGTTGCATTAGAATGAGGGTACAAAAGCCTCATTTTTTTTTTCTGTCCTTTTGAGACAAGCTATGCTGTTCAGGCTGGCCTTAAGCTCACTTTGGAGCCCATGCTGGTCTCGAACTCACAAGAAGCCTTCTGCCTCAGCCTCCTGAGTACTGGGATTACAGGTGTGCATCACCATGTCCAGCCTTCAAAACCTTAATTTTAATCTATATAAAAATGGATCACATAGGCCATGTGGTGAAGAAGGCAGGACACATTTCTGCTTATCTGACAGTATGGCAGAAAACGAAGCCTTCAGAGGTAAATGTCTTAGATTTATAGACCTTGTTGGATGGCAAATGTTTATTATTATACAACTCATTTAACAAATAAATAAACTTTATCACTTCAAATATATATAACCAATAACAGCAGGATTGGAAGGCTATACAAATCTGAGCCTTAGTATTCCAAGTGTTTCTGAGCAAGAGAGATACTAAAGTTACTAATTTTCATTTGTAAACACAAGCAGAATTCTAGTTCTATTATGATTAAAAGAAAAATGATTTTAGGTATAAAGTCACTATAGGATACTATGTTCAACACTACATAAAAGAATGAAATTTTATCTCACCCAATTACCAACTATAATTTCAGGTTTTACAGCATTCATCAACCAATGTTATTAGTCTATATAATGAGCAATATGCTAAAACCTGTAATTTTTACATTATTAATAAAAGAAGTAAAAACTCAAGTCTTTTGGGTTTTTTTCCTTTATGAGATAGAAGATAGAGTTTTGTCTTTTAGTTGAATAATACTGACACTACTATTAAGTAGTTTGCTGAGCAATTTTCAATTTAGCCTACTCATTTCACATTTATAATTATTCCAACCAGAAAAGCACTCAAAACTGGCCTAACAGGGAAGATAGGAGAAATTTGTGCTGTTCTATTTCATTCCAGTTCATGGTCACAGTCCAGGGCTGATAATTTGGTTTTTGATTCTGTCATCCACTGGACCTTCCTGGGGAAATATCCTATGCATTTGTTAGATAAAAACAGAGACGGAACTGGGATTTGAGCTCCCAATCCTCTACTGAAATAGTGCTTTGACTAATGATGATTGCTCTAACCACATTAGTGCCGTTAGACTCTTCTATATCCTTTTGTTGAGGTTTTCTGGCACTTGGGAACTAAGAATGAACTCACAGGACATATTTAATGCTAAAAAGCTGTGCATCTACTAAAGACATTTAAAATTCCAAGATGAAATTATATGTAGCACTTCACTGTGAACAGAATTTAAATATGCCACTCATGGATGAAATCATGAATTCCATTTTACTTTTAAATGCATATCTTTATAAAATTATATTCAGCTAATAACTGAACCTATTCCATTACAGAGGTATGACAAAGATGAAGTGCTGAGCTTCACAAATGAGAGGATCCAATTCATCTATGTTTTGTGAATTACTCATGCTTGACATTTGAAGAATTTATACCAATAAAATACATAATAGATCAAAAGTTAGTAAGTTTGCAATTTAATTTTCAAATATTGGCTACAAAGTTGGACAGTGCACTTTGTAGAGAGCACTGTGTGTGCAGGCATGTGTGTGTATACATCTACACCCACAAAGATCTTTCCAGAATATTCTACTATCTTTCAGAGGTCATTTTTCCAAAGTAAGTTTTAATATAGAAATGAGAGATTTTATGGTCAACAGTATCCCTGCTTCCATCAGGGATCAATGAAGAAGAAGCCTGAAGCTGATCCTATATTCTGTATAATCTCATTATGACAGGTTTCTAAGAAATCAATCTATCTGCTGTTTACTGCATATTTCTCAAGTAGAACACATTGAAATGCAGCCCTTAAGTTGTTCAACTGTCACCCACAGAAAACAGCAATAATGGCACCAATTCAGTTTTTAAAATATAGAAATATGTAAATAAAATCATAGCATATAGATAGGCTTATTGTTTCTAAGGCCTGTCAAATATCTGCTATTGAATATAATCTTCTAAAAGTATTTCATAGAGAATAAGTTTCTAGGTAGGTTTCAAAAGAAAATAAGTAAGTATAAATTTGCATGTTTTGTACAGATCATCAGTAGAAAGGCATAGGTCTGTACCATGGATTAGATAACGACAGTAAAGGAGACATTCTTCATAATTGTTTGCAGATAAATCCTTTCTCCTTCTGAATCTGCTGTAGAGAAACATTACAGAAAAGGAACTTAACATTTATAAGAGATTTGAATAGGAAAAATAGAGAAAATAACGAGAAATATAAATAAAGAGAAAAATCTAAATAAATAAATGTTATTTTCTATACCTGTATATAATTAAAACCTTTCATATCTCAATTACTAACCTACCCTCAAGCATTTGCTCAGAGACCAATTAGTTTACAAGACACTTTTCCCTTTGCAGAGGGCTCAAAGCTTCTGCAGACTATCTTGATGAATTCAAGCTTGTATATATGTATAATTGTCATTTATCAACTCTAATGTTAACAGTGAGCCTTCATAAGGGCCCAATAAAAATTCTCAGTGTGGTCTGATTTTTTCATTACAAAAATGCTATAGAAGTACCTTTATGAATTTATGTTCCAGATGGTCATACCATCTGGGAGCTAACTTCATTGTCTAATGATTTCTTGCTACATTTACATGTATTAGACATCAACACCCACTTCTGGTTACAATCATTTTTTTTTTCATTGTTCTTTTTCTCCCTCTGTGTCAATGCTTAGTAGAATGTGTGCTGTGTACAGCTTGTTATGCAACTGATAATTGATGACAAATAGAGGTAAACAGATTCCAAATTTCATATGGCTAATAAAAGAATGTACAGTAATAAAGTGACCTTGATTGACCATTTTCAAAGGAGGAATTTGTAGCATTTGCACCTAAATAGAAACTACACTGAATAAAATGGGTATGGCGAACAGGCTGAGTCTGCCACTTTGTTCCCTTGTTAATATAGACTTGCCAGATGGTTCTGATGAAATTTTATTTTCTTGAGAGGCTGCATTTAAAGAACACCTGATGGCCTCCAAATGTACCAGAAATTAAACTGTTATATTTTCTAGCAGACTGATAAAAGTGAGAATAAAGTGGAGTGAATACAAATTACCACAGTGTATCTTCCCTTAAGGACACCAACTCTGTAATAGCTCTGCATTGAGAATCAAGTATTTGATGACAGGCCAATTTCTGTTTTTCTATGTATCATGACCAAGGGTTTGCTTACATCCAGGCAAAATATCAACTGATTATAATTCTTTTTATTCAACCCTATGCATCTAACTTAAGTATTATTATTATCATATTATGGTAGTATTCTTTTTAGCCTACAGTGATAGGTTTAGTAATAGTCCTAAAGATGCCTATATCTAATCCCTGCAATTTACAAATTTATCTTATATAGTAAAAGGAACTTTGCAGATCTGATGAAGAGCTTGAAATGGGAAGTTTATTCTGCATTATTAAGTAGACCTAATGGAATCATGAAATCTCTCTAAAATTGAGATAAGGAAGCTCAAGTGTTAAAAAAAATAAAAGAAAAGATGGCATAATGGAAGCAGAAATTGAGACAATGCACTTTGAAGAGGAATAAGGACTTGACAAACCCAAGAAAATAGTTGGCTAAGATAAGGGAATGTATTCTCTCATTGAACTTCTAGAAAAATACAAGACTGCCAGGTGCCTCAATGTTGGTTTTATAAGACTCTTCTTAATGGTTATTCCCCAGTTTTGCAGAGACTGTAAAGATAGGCTAATTTACAGTAAAAGCATGAAACCAATACAGATATTTTTGGTGTCCATTTGGCCCCAACACTGTTTCACAATTTTCGTTTTTTTTTTTTTTTTTTTTTTTTTTTTTTTAACTAAAAGAATAATCTGTAAAGGGAGAAAATTTGTTAGTGAGAGAGAGTTAAGGGAGCAATGACAGTAAAATGATCTTGAGAAGGTGATAAAGGCTGAGACCCAGGACAGACACGGGAGGACGCACACGGAAAGATTATCCTCAGACACACGATGTTGGATGTTAGTCTTCTTTCTTTCTTTCTTTCTTTCTTTCTTTCTTTCTTTCTTTCTTTCTTTCTTTCTTTCTTTCTTTCTTTCAGTTTTTAATGGTAAGAACATTATTGTCTGTGATCCTCTTTTGAGGTTTCATTTAAACTGTGTGAAAAGTCTTATTCTCTAATACTTTCCCTAAGTTTATTTTCCTCCCTCCTTCTTTGGACGTTCTTATGCTCCAGGCTCTATTCAGCCTACTGCTTTTTTTTCTTTTTTCCCACTGAAATCTCTCATTATTCAATCGTATCCTTTTTTAGTTGGAATTATTTTCAGTGCCTGCCTAATGGACCCTTTTATTGCTGTGCTTCTCAACTAGGTATGATTATCCCTTCCTAAAACATTTTGCAATTTTTGGTGACATTTTGGTTGTCTCAAGTGGGAGCTGACAGGAGGCACTACTGTCACTGAGAAGGCAGCATTTAGGAATGGCTCTAAACTATGGGCTGAATATGCCTTAGTTACAATACTTGCTACTAAAAGATTTTCAGATTGAGATTTTGACATATTTTCATATATTTAATGAAGCATCATGGGGACAAGATGCAACTATAGACACAAAATTCAATGATATTTCAGAAGCACATTTCATACATAGTCTGAAGGAATTTTCTATAATGTTGTTAGTGTGCCTCTCAGCTGTGAACTGTCATTTGAGATCAGGAGCAGAATTTTTCACTTAGGATGTTGTGTTGTTCAAAACATTTTATATGTAGAAATATCAGATTTCCAATCTTATGATTAGGGATACTCAACTAGTGTCTTATAATGCACCTCCAAGTATTATCATCCATCTCCAAATATCAAAATTGCTATTGTTAGCCGTTGAGAAATCCTTTTTTTAAAAGTCCTGACATTTTTCAATTAACATTATAATTTCCCTCTAAGTCAAGCTTAAAGAGTAGACTTCAACCCACACAGTATTTTTTACTCTCTTTATATATTATCACTCATTTTCTATACCAATCTGATTCCCTTTCTGGCTTTGTTTTCTGTATTGCAGTAAATCTTTCAAGTCCATGATTTTAAATACTACCAATGGCAAGCAATTATATAAATAAATAAATAAATAAATAAATAGAGAGAGAGAGAGAGAGAGAGAGAGAGAGAGAGAGAGAGAGAGAGAACTTAGGAAAAACCCAGTCAAACTTGCCCTGACTTGTGATTTAAGAGAACTGGGAGATAGTAAATGATTGTTGTTTTAAATTGCTAATTTTATGTTGATTTCTAAGGCAGGAATAAAAAATCTAATGTACTAAACTATCCCTCGATTATCCTGTACTTCAGCAAATGCACATCTCCTATATATAGGTCACACAGCTAGTACAATTAATGCATACATGTGTTCCTCAACTATTAGCATTGTAGGGTTCCAGTGGGAGGCATCAGGTTTCAGTTATATGACATCCAGGAAATAAAACTTCAAAATTCATAGGATAAGTAGTCATACTATTGGTTTGGTTCTCTGAAAATCAGTTTTATAACCTTGAGTAGTTAAATCAAATGATCTTCCTCACTTATAAGAACAGACACAGCCAGAGCAGAACCCTGACAATACATTTCAATACAGCAGCAAAGTCTAACTGATGGGAAATCTAGGCAGTCAATCACCTGGCAGGCTGTGGGAAGGCTCAGTGCATACTGTTTTTGAAAGCAAAAGGCTCAACTGTAAGAGGCAGAAATAAGGAATGTTTTACCTTATTTTACATACCAAGTTAGGATACTCTACTACAATATATGTACACCAATGTTTATCAACTAAGGATAAACTTACATAGTTTTCTCTATTTAAAGTTTTCACATGTGTGGTGAGATGTTCAACCCATGCTGAGCAGTCCTTTGCTAGGAAGTGTGACCTTCAGTTTTGACAAACTGAGATATAAATTACAAAAGATGTGGCAATAAAGATATTCCCTTTGTTCCTTTTAAACATTACAAGTGCTAATAAAGCTCAATGTATAATATGCAACCTAAAAATGAAGAGAAAACAAGAAACTAAATGATTTTTGTTTTGTCTATACAGATCACCTACCTACAAAAAAAGAATAAAAGAAATATATGTCTCTTACATTAGGCTAGGTAACATCAAAATGTGAAAGAACCAAATTGAGTAAATTCAAATTTCTAAAATTCTGCTTACCAATACATATTACTAGTGATATTTTTCAATACACCATTATTTCCAAAAAATTTACTTGCTTACCCTCCTCTGACTCCGACTTTAAAAACTGCAAACGGAAAAAAATTAAAATGGTAAGTTACTTTAAAGGAGGACATTTAGGAATATTATCAGCAACATTTACTGAGCGAAACTAAACTATTGTCCACCACTGGTGATGAGGCCCTGGCGTGCCTGCCACACACCCAGAGCCCTATTTGTAGTCAAGTGAGCCAAGTGTGAGTTGTTCTTTCTAAATTCAAACCTCCATCATCACGTTTAATTGCAGTGTTGGGACTTTGCAATTAGTAAGTGGGTTTTACATTGCAGCTTGGGCACCTGGTCTCCAAAAGGTTCACCATCACTGTAACAGCCTTTATTATCAAAATAGAAAAGACATAATCTTATGCCTTGAAAATGTGAGGCGAGCTTTAAAATTAAATTATGATTTAATTGTCTGTGTCTACATGGAAAAAGTAAAATGTGAAAACTAAGACAAACTAGTTTTATACAATCTTAAATTATATATAATCTTCAATCTCTAGAGGACTTCAGAAGAGAAAGAATAAGCTTATGTTGTGTTAATAAACTTATGTTGGGCTGGGGAGATAGCTCAGCGGCATAAGTGTCTACCTGGCAAGCACAAGGTCTCGAGTTCGATCCCTGGTATTGCCAAAAAAAACCAGAAAGATATATATAGATATATCTATATATATATATATATATATATATCTCCATATTATTAAGGGGCTGGGGTGATAGTTCAGTAGAATAAGTGATTGCCTGGCAAGCGTAAGGCCCTGAGTTCAATCCCTGGTTCTGAAAGAAAAAAAAAAAAAAAAGCTTATGTTGCATAAATAATAAGCTTATGTTGAGTTTCTTTGTGATCTGTTAATGAACCATGGCCTATCATGGCTGTATACAGATGCAAGAAAGCAAGCTGTGTATACAACTTATAGAAAACAAAATTAAGCAGAATAAAAACTGGTGATCCTGTAAATTTGCATTATACTCAATATTCATGCACTTCACTGAAAATATGAAAATCAATCATAGTTTATGTCATGAATATTTGAAAAGCTTACTTTTCCATGTCTTGAACCTTGACAGCATCAATATTTTTTATTTCTTTCATGGAATGAGCTATAAGTTTTATAATAAAATAAGTAATATCAATTAATATAGGACAATTAATATGGTAAATGAATTATTTTAGCCAAGAGAAAGGGCTCATGGGATAGAACATATGTTATTCTATTTTCTAAAATGGTATGTTTTTAAGATCATTTTAGGACTTTCATTACTAATAAACATTATTCTATTGAAGGAGCATTACTAGAAACAGTAATATTTCTTCCTCACCATAGACCCATTTTTTTATGGTTTTTACCTTCTGGATTCTTTAAAATTCTTACTGTAACCTGCAAACATACTGTCAACAAGACAAAGCTGAAAGAGTATCACAGTCTAGATGTACAAATCATGAACTGGCAAGCACTCCTGTTAGAATTTTTTTTTTTTTTACTTTTAAAAAGATGATATGCCCTTCCCTAAAATACAGACAAAAAAAGATGTTATATATTTTGTATTAATGTTCTCAAGCTTAATAACCTTTATTACACAATGCATATTTAGATGCCAAGTTTTAAATATAAATTAAAAGTCTTAACTCTTTAGATCATGCCACACCAAAAAGGAATCTACTTGGACAGTACATTCTAAAATATGCTAAGGAAACAACACTAATGGTATAATTGGTATAGTGAAGAAGTAATTAATGCTCAAAGTCTGTTAGAACGTCCTACCTATCCATGTACTGGGAGAAGAGTTTCATCTTATAATTCATATATTTCTTACATCTAAGTGCCTCAGTTTCCATTTGAGGGGTATTTTAAAACCCTAATTTGAAGGGGCTATTTTAAAAGAGAAATGCATGTAAATATCCAAACCTTACTAGTATATTTTTAAATTTCTTGAATTTACTAAGCATACTCATGGATTTGTTAGATCTGCAATGGAAAACTACAAGTACAAGAGTGGGAAGATTATGATTTTAGAAAGGTGACAAAAGCAGAATTAAACAGGAGCAGAAATCTGTTTTTAAAAACAAAAATAGCATTCTATACTGCAAAAAATAACACAATTTCCATTAATCTACATATGTATTTATAGTCTTCTTTGAAAACTCATCCTGAACCTCTTAGAAAACCTTGGCAGTTAGTGGAATTCTCTGTCAGTTAGATCACTTCAAATAGCAGCTCAAATATTTAGCAGTCTCCCTAAATATCTAAAGCCATATACATGATGAACAAAATAACATGAATGAAAAAGGAAACCAGAGACAGAGCTACACGGGTTTGAATAGAGTACCATTATGAGAATCTGCAGGTCTTGAAATGAAACGTGGCCAATAAAGGAGCTGAGAGGGTGAAGTGTCTGAACTATCATTTGTTTTGGCTACTTGAAGATATCACATTGATGGAAGAAATATTTTCTTTATCTGAGAAAGAAAGTGAATACAATTTACTCTAGAAAACCTAGTACAAAAGTCTTGCTTGTGCTACAAGCAGCAGAGAGAGCTCAGTGGCAGCTGACAAGCCACCAAGGCTAATTAGCTGCAATACTGTCAATAGATACAAATCTTGGTAGGAGCTGTTGGCTGCAGCAGAAACTTCCTGAAGCTCTGGTGCCTGGGGCAAAGGGTGCACAAGACAGCTTGGCTACAGCTAAGGAGGCCTTTAGGCAGCGTGCTGTCTCCTGTGAATGCTGGCATCCAGGAACATGAAAGGTACCCGGGTGACAGCAAAATAAAAGGCAGAGCTATGTTTAACAATAAAGTATGAAGTAGAAACAAGGGACACATTCCCTTTTTAAATTCCCAAGCAATGTATCAAAGCAAACAAAAATAGCTCCCTTAAGAAGGTATTATTCTTTTCTAAAAAGGTACTAATTTTTTTTTTTCTAATGACCTACAAAAACTGAAAAAGAATTCCTCTTCTTGACTGATTCTATAGAATGCCAAGTCTCTGAACTCCTTTTGTCTTCTGTGTGTTGCTCTTTGTTTTAAACTGAAAGAAAGTGGTCAGGGGAAGACTGATCCTTCAAATTAGGGTTTCTCTTTTGCTAGCAAAATAAAATGAGCTTAAGTATACAAATGCCGAAACTTCCACAGGCTGCTTTTACCTTTTTTGTAACTTACCTCCCTACACATGTTCAAAATGGATAATTGTTTCTGTGGTTTATACTCTGGATTCTAATTTCCAATGTTGAAAAAATGGTCTTGGTAGTGAAACAAATTCTCTTAAGCTTTTTAGTAATTTAAGGGTGCCTTGGGGGCTGAGAGTAATTTGGAGTGATGAAAAAAAGATTGAATGTGTGTGAAGATATTTGCAATTAGGATGCAGGAATAGGGGAAAAGAAATATTTTTTAAATCAAGCTAATACAGGTTTGGATATAAGCTTCCTCACTAGACACATGACCATGGGGGGCCTTCTCTACTTTTGTCCAGCATCAGTTTTTTACTTTTTTTTTTTTGGAACCGGGGATTGAACTCAGGCCCTTGCACTTGCCAGGGAAGCGCTTATTCCACTGAGCCATCTTCCCAGCCCCCAGCATCAGTTTTTTAAAACTGTAATATGAAGAAGATAATTTAGGGCTCCATTATTGTTGTTTGAATTAAATTACACTGCAGCTTGAAAAGCTCCTAAAGAGGATCTGGTCTACAAAGTACATTTAATAAAATTCTCTCAGGGGAGCTCACAGCAATAATAATGATATGCTTTGTTATGAAGGAAGTTGGTAGCCCAAGACACACTTAGAGAACAGATTTCCCTCTTTCCAATTTTAGTTGAGGGCAATGTTTCCTTCTGTTGTTTTCTTTCTTTCCTTTTTTGTATTTTTAGGGAAGGGTCTACAGGGTTTTTGGGGTCTCACTACTAGATCAGACTCATAGTGATCTGCCTGTTTACAGCATCCCAAGAGATGGGATTACAGGTGCACACCACAACACTCAGTGTCAATTGCCCTCTCAGTGTGCCCCGGGGGTGGGGCTGGCAATGTAGGCCCTGGGATTGAACCCTGGGCCCTGTGCCTGCTTGCAGGTGCTTTAATCCATTGAGCTATTTGGCTGGCCCAAAATGTTTCCTTCTAATTAGAAAGACTTATGTTTTTATTTAGACTAAATTCTAAGATGAGAATCAGTAACAGAAAAAAAAAAAAAAACGAACAAAGAAAACGACTGTAAGAGACAAATGGAAGATATAGTCTTCAGGTTTATTACATGCACTATTTCATCGTTCTGTTCTCTGTGAGATTTGGAGGCTAAGAAATGTGTTT
This sequence comes from Octodon degus, assembly GCF_000260255.1. Taxonomy (NCBI): domain Eukaryota; kingdom Metazoa; phylum Chordata; class Mammalia; order Rodentia; family Octodontidae; genus Octodon; species Octodon degus. The sequence goes on along the minus strand of NW_004524746.1, from coordinate 1,463,882 downwards.
TTATGCTGGCATTTATTTTAGGAAGAAGGAGAAAGATTCCTGGGTTGTGAGTTCACAAGGGTCAGCATAAAAATATGATGTTCAAATATTGAATACTGAAATTACTAGGAAAATAGCTTCTGAGGCACAGGGGAAAAAAAAGTAGGCCAGAGAGGGAAATCTGTATGTGTTTTTTATCTTTCCGTTAAGGTCTAAATACATAGCTGGTAGATACTAACTATTTAATCATTTACTTCACAAAGATTTATGAGTATTCTCTGAAATCCAGGAATTTACTACTATAAATACAGTAGACAGACAAAAATTCTTGTTCTAACAGTATTTACACTCTTGGTAGTAAGATATAAACATAATAATAAACATTACATAAAACTATAAAGCAACAAGTATCATTTTAAAATAAGAAGAAAGGAAGCTGGATAGCAAAAGTCATGATAGAAACAGGCAGTCATTCAAATTTTAAATAGGACACTGACAGAAGGGTTCACTGCACAAAATAAACTGACACAAACTAAAGAAGAGAAGGAAAATGTTATATAGCAAGGGGAGAAGAGAATCAGGCAGAGGATGCAGGAATGAATTAAATACAAGCAAGCACCCAACGCAGGGAGACACTTCTGCTATCGGCAGAACAGCGAAGACCACATGTGATTACAGTGCCAAAAATGAGGGAGGAAGCATCCAGAGTAGCAATGAAGGAAGCAGCTGACCTCAGAGTTAGTAAGGCTTTGTACACCCCTCCCCTCATGGAGGTTTTCCTTATGGAAAGTCTGAGAACCACTGGAAAAGGCTGAGGAACATGCTCTCATTTCCATTTTATATGCAAAGGTTGTTTTATTATATGCAAAGAGGAGAGAAAAGTAATGATAAGGCAATGATATTAAAAAATAAGATAATAACTTTTCAGATACAAACTTAAGGAAAAGAGTTGATAGTAGTGTTAGTGAACCATATGTGAGGTGTGACAGAGATTCAAAGAAGACTCCAAGGGTTTTTTTTTTTTTTTTTTCATGATGAATGGTCAACTCATTTTCTTTATTCGTAGGTATTAAGTGAATGATTCTCAAATAATTCTGTGCACATTCCAGTCTTCTTAATCTTGGGCTCTCTTTCTCTTTTTTATGTTCCTAAAGCTCTTGAATTTTGCATTTGATTACTAGATTAACTGGACTCGGTTTCTCTTAAGCACCAGGAATGTAAATTGCTCATTTTCATTTTCTCAGGTTGGTACAGGACCCGGAAAGGGTTGGGCTGGACACACTCTTTGTGCTTGCCCTAGGCACAGGATGGTGAATCACTTTTCCCCATTTTGGCTTCAAGCTTCTGAATCTCTGTTTAATTGTTAGAGTTTTCTCATCTACTGAATCTTAGTTTGTGTCAAAACCTGCCTTAAAGAAGGTAAAAATATTTGGTAATACATTTGTCTCAGAGCAGGTAAAAATGTGTGGTAAAATGTTTTCCTTAGAGCAGATAAAAATGTTAGAATGTCTGTCTTGTCAGCTTCTTGGAGTCTCAGGTTCTCCTTGCAAAGATCTCCACAAAATAAGTGTCTGGGGAATTAGCATATAAGATGTATGGAACACTGAACAGTTCTCTTTTCTTTATCAGATTAGTTCTGAGCATAGCTTTGAATTTATTGATTGTTATAAATGCTAATGCTTGATTTTCCAAAGTTTTGAACTATTCTATTGTTTGTTGAATATCCACTTGTAACTTCTGCTTAATAAGTCACTATGGATTTGCCACTTTGAAAAAAAGTTCTCAACTGAATATTCATTTAATGAAGAACTGGAAAAGACAGCCTACTTTTCACACAGTATTTTCAACTTGAGATAGTACAGAAACAAAAAGGTATGGTCCATTCTTGTTTTTAAAGTAAATTACTGAGCAGTTCTCAAATTTTTCACTACATATTTTCATCTTCTTAATCTTGATTCTTTTTATGCTCCTAAAGCTGTTTATCAAATAATATTGAAAATTTCCATTTTCTATCATACCATTTGTCCTTTGAAAAACATGAAGAAAGAAAAGAACACAGATTTGATAGGAAATGCCTGAGAAGTAATGGGCCTCATTCACAATGCTTGGGCTATAGACAAGTTGAAATCCTGGCAAAGAGTTTGGATTCTTTTCTTATAAAATTTCAAGTAACCAGGGCAGGCAAATTAGCTCAGCAGAGTGTCTCCCGAGGCAAGCCAAGGGGCTTGGATTCGATCACTGGTACCACATGCCATGCCGGCCCCACCCCTGGGTGCACTGAGCCAGTAACCAAGTCCAGGCGTGGTGTCATGTGCCTATAATCCCAGGGCTGGGGAGGCTTAAAACAGGAGGATCACTACAAGTCCAATCTGTGCATTGAGACCCTGTAATACCCTGCAAAAAAAGAATGGTTGACAAATTTGTATCCTTTCATCTTTGCATTTTGGTACTAATATGCAGCTAGAAATAATAATTAAAAATTAATTGTATTTCCAGGCCTCATATTAGGTGATTTAAAACATTTCCTTTCATTTTTTTCATCAGGCTCATGCAATGCAGACTATTCATTATTACGAAGAAGGAATCAAGGAATAGAAAGATTATGCAACTTTCATGGAAACAGCTAGAACCTGAATCCAGAACTGACAACAAATTCCATCCTTATAGCCACCACATATGAATTTTAATATTTTATATAGGTCAATACATATTATATGTCCTTACAGTCTAGTCTTGTCTACATACACATATTGTCTCCCATAGTTTATAAAAGGAAGGAAAGTTAAATTTAAAAATAAAAGATATTTTATGAGTACAAATACTTTATTGGTTTCCTTTGTAGACTGGATAATTTCAGCCTTAGACAGCAAAGATTTCACGAAATAGGAGGTACATTAATGGTAACTCTGGTAATTCATCAGTGTTGTTTAACTGTGACTTGTTATTTAAAAAAGTATTTCTATGCTGTTACAATTTCTCGAATTTCCAGTGACATGTGAGTGTAGCAGATCCATACTGTATTCCAGTCTGGGGTACTGACAGCATTAGGAAGGTGATCAGATTTTTCTTTGGTTCAATGCAACTTGATGGGTAACAATTCTGCTACAATTGAGTAGCAAATTCTGAAATGAACATGGAAGGAAAGATATTACTTTAGGCATATCTTCTGTTATTATTCATAAATGTTTATAAGTCACTCACTTGTCTTTACATCTACACCAAAACTATGGTCATTATTCAGTAACAGGAGCTCACCAAATGGTAGTTTGTGTTTGGAAAAGTGATATAATAAATAGTGCATACTACAGTGTGTGGACTTTGATACATATTTGATGATGGAGGCTTTTATTATTTGTTATTTTGTTTGTAACAAAATATCTAAATAAGATATAAGGTTTTCTTGGTATCTTCTGCACAAAATTATAAAATACATGTGTCTGTTATTCAAAAATTCTTACAATGTCCACAAAGGAGGTTTTTTTACTACTTTTTTCTTGAGAATTCATGTTACCCATGATTAGGCTAAGCCAAGATGCCAGTGACTTTTCTCCTATAGAATTTAGCAACTGTGAGTAGGCCAAGATAGTGACTTCGTGGTCTAGCTGTAGTGGCTCTGCTTTGATCATACGCAACAGCTAGTCTTACCTGAAACTCCAAATGGATCAGTGCATTTAGAAAGCTCTCAAGCCACTGGCAGAGAAGAAACAAAGGGAGCAAGTGGGAAAAACTTTTCTTGATGAAGGGGCAAAGAGAGAGAAGACAGCAACAGAAGAGGGGGAAGGAGAGTGTAATGGAGGCAGAGAATTATGCCATATTATATTCTGCTTGCAGCTAAAAGAAAAGCCCTGATTGTTTGAACATGGCCTGCAGGAAGTCAGGTTCTTTGCTGTCCCTGACAGGTAAATCCCTTCACATCTTTATATGGGAAGGCTGTTTAGGAGAGCTATCAGAGACATTCACTTTAATACTGTCCGATACTTAGCAGTGACTCAAAAGTCTTGTTTCATTCCTTTCTTGAAATATAAAATGAAGCGAGTTCTCTCCCAAACAAAACATATCTCACTACTTTAGCCATTTTAGCAGTTAACCTTAGCCAGATTTCATTTCCTTTCATTCTTTGCTAAGATGTCTACATCAGATCATAGAGTATGGACTTCAAAATGACCATTGTAGGGCTGGCAAGATAACTTTGTGTTTTAAGGCACCTGCTTAGGCAAGCTTAGGCAAAGCACAGGGATCACAGTTCAATTCCCTGTACCACATGCTATGCCAGGCACGCCGAAGCTGAGCTGGCCACAAAATAAATAAATACATACATAAATAAAATTAGTTGCAACTTGTTATGGGCCAGGGAGATGGCTCAGTAGAATAAGTGCTTTCCTGGCAAGTGCAAGGGCCTGAGTTCAATCCCCGCTTATGGGGGGGGGGGGAACCACTGAAGCTGAATACATCTGCATACAGAGAAATTTTCTCCATTGCTTATGACTTAAGTCTTTCCACTGCAATTTCCCCAGACACACTTTTCCTTCGATGTATTTTCTCCCTTTCCACCATGAAATTAAATCAACAAACTTCTATGGAACCTGTTATACTTCAGCTGCAGTATGGATACTTTCTTCACTTGTGTGGAATATATCTATAGATATATATCTCAACAGCTAGTCTTACCTGAAACTGCAAATGGGTCAGTGCATTTAGAAAGCTCCTGTAGAATTTTTACACAACACTTTTATTCAAAAAAGGTTCAAACTGGCACTTTTTTAGTATACTTAGGAAACGTGCTCCCTAAACTCTAGGGTTATGTAATTTGATGTTAGAAGGAGTCAGTGAGTGGCAAGATTAATGAAGAAATTTTTGTTCTTCCTTTAGTTGAAATAAATTTTTTCAAAGGAATTAATTTTAATCTTAATTCTTTAGAAATTAAGTAAAAATAAAACAAAAAAAGAAATTATGCTCTTGTTTCTACTAATGTGAACAGATTTAAGTCTTCATATTCCAGTATACTACAATAAAATTAAACTCTTAGCTTTCCATGAAAATGCATTTCCAAATATTGAAAATGTTTGAACTTACGATTTATGGAAAAAAGCAATCAAATCAAAATAATATTTTCCTTTTATAAAGATTTTCATTAAATGATTTTAAATATACCTTCAGTCTCATCAGGGAAATGTCAGGAAGACAGGAGATTGCTTGAAAACAAACCTTTAAAAGGAACAAACATTTTTCCTTGTGTGCTGCTATTTAGGTGAATATGAGCTGGTGAAATCCACATGAGAGATACTAACTTAGCAATAATACAAGACCAATTATAATTTAAGGTAGGGAGATGTAATCATCATGAAAATGAAATATACTCAAGAGTAGTTACAAGGCATAAAAACATCAAAAAAGTTACATAGATGCAGATATCAAAAAAAGAGGTTTTTAAAAGTCTGTCAAAATTTAGAACACTTTTTTCAATGTGATAATTTATGAATCAAGATAGTGACCTCATCAGAAAAATACTTAGCCAAGATTAAATTTCAAAGTTTGATTTATTATTATTTGTTTCAGGTCTAACAAATAGTCTTATGAATACATGATATTCATATTAAAAGCTGAAGGAACTGAAGATGATTGATATTGAGTTGGTAATATTCATTTGGCCTACTGAAAGAAGCAAAAGGCTATGACTGGAAATTCTTATTGTCATTTGTTAGTAAGCCTTGAGCTATATGAAACAACATCTAACAATGACCAAAAGAGAAAAAACTTGTGCAGTAAATATCAGCATTCAGGTAAAGATATTCATACAAAAGGCAAATGTCATTTAATAGTGCATCACTTCTAAATCATTTCTCCTGTATTCCTGATTTTTTTCAGCAGAAATATGGCTATGGAAACTACAAACATAGCATTCTCACATATCAATTTCTAAAATTATAGAAAACAAACAAAAACTAAGTTTGTAATACCAAGTCTTTTATTTTATCTTGAGAATACAAAATTAGAGGCCTAGAAGAAATTTCTTCCAATTCCACTGGGCTTAATTAGGTTATATGTCTTCAGAGACACTGATAAAGTGAACATCTTGCAGATGGGACAGTAGGTGTTTAAGCTACCAGTGGTGTCAAACAACAATAACATATTGCAGTTCAGAGTGTGGGCTTTAATGCCAGCTTTCAAAGACCAGGCCCTTTGAGTAATTAATTGCCTAAGGGATAAATGAGGATACGACAGTTTCTTCTTCAATTCATGTGAACTATTTTATTATAAAGTATTTGGCTATTTATATAATAAAACACTATATTGTTTCATTAAGTCTATACTAAAACTATGGATATCTATATAAATGATACTTTCGAGACTCAGAACTACTTAAGTCGAAATAAAGAAGG
>NW_004524746.1:1446642-1452158 GCF_000260255.1 Octodon degus | reverse complement strand
ATATATACAGTGTATTATTTGTTGAAACTGTACTTCCGATTTGATTTGAAACTGTCTCATTGCTATCTGTTTATCAATAAAACTTTGAAAAAAAAAGAACTAGTTAAGTCAATTTCAATGTTAAAACGGTAAATAAAATTCCATTCTATTACCTACATAACTGATTAATAGCTGTGTTAGACACGTAGTAATCTCCAAAGTATTTACTATGCTATTTTCTTGAGCCCATTACAGCAGAAATTAAGTACAAGTGACAAAATATTTAGTTAATCTATGGGCACACATTAAGTGTTCCTGAGTTGAAGGTTAGCTTTGTTCCCAAGCTTCTAACCACATGTAAGGAGGTTGGTATGTGGATGTATGTAAAATATATGTCTCTCCTTTAATTTTGGAATAAGTGGGAAAAATAATTAGAGTCGATTTGAATACAGAAATAACTTGACAGGTAAGAAGAAATACTGTGTGGTATTTGTTTATAGCAATTAATAACTAATGAGGACTAATATAAATATGTTCCAAAAGAGACATCAAATATTTGCTCTTATTTGTGTAAGATCTAGATAGAGATCAAATTCAACAAACTATATTTGGCACGCAGGGCCGGCATGGCATGTATTTGTTATAAATTGAGTTGAGAGAATTTTGTGCAGAAAGAGATTAAAGTGGGCTAAAGCAATACTATAAAGCAATCATGATTTTATAAAATTCAAGCTGTTCTTCAGTTGGGAAACACAAAGATTGAAGCCCACAGTCTTAACTGTAGTACCACACGGCTAACTGACACCATGGATGGCCTAATCCAATATAGGATTAGGATGGCTGTGTATGTAGGTTAGAGATACATAGGAAAAAAGTATTATATCTATTTTGAAAAACATTAATAGATCAAACAGATATGTACTGAGTGCCCATCAGTGTCAAGCAATGTTAAGTGGTAAGAATGCAGAATCCAGTAGGAATGGTCTCTGCCCTCAAGCAGCTTGCATATTTGTGTTAAGAAGGATATTCAGGTAAAATATTTCATGCAGATTAGTAAATTCTCCTCTTGTTTGTATACTGATTTTTATGAGACAAGTACTCAAATAATTATGTAGCATGCAAGTTACATTACTATTAAATTTCCTAATGTACAATGAGAATATATATCAATATGCATGCTAATTGGTTTCATTTGTACTACATACTAGTTTATCTTAGTTCCCTGCAAAAAATGATTAGAGTTATTATCTGATATAAACCAGAAAGAATCTTTCTGGTTTATATCTTGTATTCTGAGGGCTGGGGAGAGAGCTTAGTAGAATAAGCGCTTGCCTGGCCAGTGCCAGGTCCTGAGTTCAATCTCTGGTACTGCAAAAAAAAAAAAAAAAAAAAAAATCTTGTATGCTAAGAAACTACTTCAAATACAATATACAGTGTAGTAACTACTGTTACCCTCTTATTGAGAAATTTTTTGATAATTAAAAATTTTTACAAGACAATTATGTAAAATATGCCTTGAAAGAGCATAATAGTAAAACTAATGTGAAAACTGGTGATCTTAAGTTTTTTTCCAGTAGAATGCCATACTTATATTATGCTGGCAATAGTAATAACAAATATTCACTCTGCTTTTACCATGCAAACAACACTTTTAGAGGTGTTTTAATATCACAACAATTTATGAGAGACTAATTCTAATACTTGTAACAAATTAATAAGGAATCTGAGACCAGTAATGCTTCCTGCCCTCCTAGCCAAAGTGACAGAGCTCTCCACCTGAGAGCTACTTTATGTTTTACTGTAAATATTAAGTTTTTGTTCTTTTTGTTGTTTTGCAAAAGAAAATAGTATTTACTATTTTAAAGAAAGGTGGCTTCCTTTAAAATATAAAATATAAAGCAGGAATGTATATAAAATGTCAGATTTTATTGTATGAACACAGTATGAGCTTTGAAATTGAATAAAGAAAGCTGTTTGTAGTTTTAAAATGTTTTATTGGTATTAAGAAATTAGAAATTTCTTTTTACATATTTGGAGCTCTTTTGAGGTACAGAATTTGAAATGGAAGGATTTTACATTGTTTAGATATGAGTACATTTTATAGTATTCTATATGTAGAAAATAGTATTTTCAACTGGAAAGTGTTGGCCAGTGCAAAAAGTCCTGGCTTTTTCCTAGTTCACGTGATGTTGCCTACACTGCTAGACTATAGTATTGTTTTGTATCACGAGGTCAAGAAACTCCATACTGTTTGTAAATAGAATAATTGAAAAAGCAACTAACATTTATTAAACAAAAGAAAAAATAAAATGACAGCTGGTAATTGTAGAGATAATCTCAACAGTTTGGTTTCAGTCATTGTTCTTTTAAGGATGCAGGAAAATTAGAATAGACTTAGAAAATTACAATAAACACAGAATCCAAGAATTAAATATTTTAAAATTTCTTCACAGTCCACCTTAAAACTTCACAGAAGCACAAATAATATGGTACTTCAATAATGAATTTTCTTAGCCAGGCATGGTGGCACACAACTGCAAGCCCAGCACTTGGGAAGCTGAGGCAGGAGGATCACTGTTTAAAGACTAGTATGGGCTACAAAGTGAGATCCAGGCCAGCCTGAACTACATGGTGAGACCCTGTTTCAAAAACGACAGGAAAAAAAAAAAGAAAGAATAAAAGAATTTTCCTATTACATTAATAAAATTAAGTTTTAAATGTTTGTTTCTACTAAGATGTGTAAATATGACAATAATTTGTGTCCAAATTGTTATTTTCAAAGGTGAACATGACTTAAGAAATACTGCAGATTTTTTCCTTTAAGATATCAATACAAATGAATCAATTTTATTTTAAGTACAACATGTGAAGAATGATGTTCAACATCAATGCTCTAGTCATTAGGCCTGACATTTCTTTGTGAAGTGGGCAGAAAATTAAATTGCCTGAAATTAGAGGAGAAAATCACACACCATGAAAACATGTCCAATGACAGTAGAGGTCATGCTTCCACAGAGGTAAATGAATTTTACTGTCTGCCTTCCTTGATGTTAATGGGGAATGTGGAACTGCCTTCTTCCTGTGTCCAAATCACTGCCCCAGAGCATCATCCAAATATCAAACTTTTCCTGGCATTTTAGCTTAGTTGCACAGACTGACACTGCTATAATAGCATATTTACTTAAAAAGTTGACATTAACATCATTATATATAGTTTTAATGTTTGAAATTGTTCTCATTCAAACGCTACTGTTCAAGCCAATATTCTGATATTCTCAATTTTGAATGTTTTGAATTGTTCAAGGGTTTCAATTGAGCACTTAAAATTAGAATATGTTATTCATTGCTTGAATATTCAAGTGTCTACAAGTGATAGTTTTCAGGTCAATTTAAGAATCTTGTTTGTTCCTTAGAAAATAAAATAAGATGCAGAAGTTAATTTTTAGAAGCTGCTGGTCTGGTATAGAAGATGAAAAAAGAAAACAGCAAATCTTGGCAGTGACTAAGTCCATATATTACCAATTAAAATTGTTAAAAAGTGCTTCAAATCTCAAGTAGAAGCAGTTCAATGTCTAATCAGATTGTAAGACTTTAATTTCATCTCTAAGTTTCCCTCTGGTAGGAGGAAGATGGGAGACATTGGAAAGTGTGGTTCTTGCAAAGTGGACAAATTTCAAAACAACTCATCCTGACCAAGAAAGCACAATGTTAAATGGGAAGCAGTACGCATGAAACACCTAACAAGGTCTCCTGGCAAGTGGTAGCACACAGTGAACATCGATTAAATCTGGACTTCTGGAGCTAGATGAACTCTCATTGAACTAGGGATCAGCTGATTTAGCTATCATGGGGGAAAGTATAAAAACATAAGGAAGAGATATTTTAACATAAAAAAGTAGCAGGAAGGAAGAATAATGACAGGCAAGTGGAGCTCTAAACCACATCTTGAATGTGTGGGAAAAAGTCCAATTGGAGGTTTAATAGTGGGATAGGACATTTTTGCTCTAACAGTGACTGCGAGGTCCTGTTGGCACTAACTACATGGAAGCCAAGAAGGTTAATAGTTCTATAATCAATGTCTCTCAATACAAATTTTTGTCCCACAAAGTTTCAACAGCATGCCACTTGAGAAAAATTAGAGGATACAGCTTATAAAAAGAAGGAAGTGAGGGCTGGGGAGATGGCTCAGTAGAATAAGTGCTTGCCTGGCAAGCGCAAGAGCCTGAGTTCAATCCTTGGTTTTGAAAAAAAAAAAAAAAAGAAAAGTGAAAAATAATGTTGGACTCTGATATCACACTGATTATCAAATGCCCTACAGTTAAGTATATCTTAATTATAGCCAATGAGAGTCTTAGAAAGTTTAGGAAAAGATGAATGATATAGGTCTTTGGAAGTATTGAGAGTAAGGAATGATTTCCTTCAAGAAGCTGAATTATGCATTTACTGACAATGTTGCTGAACTGGGGAAAATGACTATGGGAAGTTGGTCAGAAGGGCTACACCGTGGTGAGAATAAACATAAAGGAAAAAACGGTCATGACAATTCTCAATGCAAAGAAGCAGAAATTCAATGTTTAATGAAGATATTCTTATCTGCCTTATGACATGTGTTTTTTTCTCTTTATGGGCGGGTCATTAACCAGTGAAATTTTCACTTTTTCTGAGAGCATAGGAGTTGAAAGAAAACCTTCTAATCTTTCAAAGGCAGAATGTCTTCTTCTGATTCACTTTTAAATCTGTCACAGTAGCATTGCCTTGAGGGACAGAGTGGGAAAGCAAGCACCAGAAATGCAATTTCAGCTGGGTACCCCACAATTAGCCATAAAATGTGAACGTAGGAGCTGTTGCTCTGGGACCACACATGAGGTTTTCTATCATAACTGGACCCACTCTAATTCTTTAATTTTTTATGAGTGAGAGTTACTACCTCAGAAATACTTGAAAGGACAGAGTGGCATACACACACACACACACACACACACACACACACACCCACACACCCATGTATATACTCACAACTGCACACTATCCCTGGGAAAAATGAATGTAGCTAAACTATGGCATGAATGCCACAACTGGCTGTTCATTATCATTGAATACTCTAAAAGGTTTGCCATTTCTATCCTAGAACAAAATAAAGAAGCCAATTAGTGATTCTAAGAATACTTATAGATCTTAATTTCTTCTTTAATTTTACTTTACCTTTTACTAAAATCCAAGTATCTCATTTGTTCCTTCTTATGCTGGTTCTAAAGCAAATGATGGACACACAGCACAAGCACACTGGTCACCTTTTTACAATGGGCATTCATGGCTTACATAGTATGTGCTGTTGAGTCCAATCACAAAGTTATTTAATTTTCTTTAAAATGTTCTTATATGTCCTGAGTCTTAATTGACCTTAGAAGGCTAGGGCCAAAATGCTGGCTTTCCTTGAAGCCCTCCTTTTTCTCTAATTTTGGTCTGCAAACTTAGGTTGTTAACCATCCAGAAGACAAGCTTATTGTTATTACCATACAACTTAGGCTGTTAGGCTT
>NW_004524746.1:1444640-1446217 GCF_000260255.1 Octodon degus | reverse complement strand
CCTTGCCCATCTTCTACAACAAACTATATGACTTGACTTATTCATGTTTCCTAGCTCTTCTCCTTTCCCTCTCTTGATTAGTTAGTCCTTGAGATCCTTCTTTCCTTTTACTTGTATTATACCTTTGTATTTGTATTTCTTCTTTTGAGTTCTTATACTAGGGAAACTATACGATATTTCCTGTGACTCATCCACATGGCTGACACTGACAAAGGTTCTACAATCTGAGGTACAGATCTCAGGATAAATCCTGAGGGGATTTCACTGACCTTATCAGACCCAAAAGCTACAACTCTTGTTGCATAGGTCCTGTTTTACCTTGGTCTTAACCATCCAGCAGAAAAGTATAAAAATGAAGTAGAAGAAGTAAATGTAATGTGAGTTGCTTTTGTTGTGCTCTATTTTCATGTGTCCATCAATATGGGCACTGGAAGATGAATCAGTAGCAAAATTCCTGACATGGTCACTCAGAATCATGACATAATCATTAGTCTGTGGGAAAGTAAACAAATGACTCCAAGTTTAACATGCAAGCAGACATGCCACCAATTCCACTGTTCACCCAACTGAAGGATTAGTGGCAACAATGGAAAAAAAACTATTAAAATTTCAGAATTTCTTATGTGCTTATTGGAAAATAGCTCTTAATGTTAAACAGATTCGGTTTTTTTCAATGATAGAATAGCCAAAGATATCTCCAAAGAAGATAATTCTAGACAGATGTATATCTAAAAATTGTAAGGCTAATCAAGATCACCTATTGCCCATAATTCAAAAATAATGGCGGGCTCTTCACAGAGCAAGGCATATGTAAGCACAAGTCCATGTGTCTGAGGTTCAGGTAGGGAGTTGGAAAGCACAACGTTCAGTGAGATAGATCACAATATCCCTCTGATGTGAGAAGCTGAATGTGTAAATAAGAAACAAAGTATATGACAGATACTGTGAAGGCAGGAATGTTCAAAAGGAAAAGGAAACTGGGAGAGGGGAGAGACAGGAAAAAAATGATTGAGATATAGAATCTCTAAGTACAAATTTCACCCAAACTATGCTCCTTTTAAAACAATTTGCTAGTATCTCACTACCTGCCTGCATTCTCTTGAGCAGTTTCTGACAGCAAAGTGAATTCAATGATAGACATATTTAAAGAAAAATACAATTTCTACCTGAAAAAATTAAAATACTCTCATTCTGAAAAACATTGACTTCATCTGAAAACACTATTTGTTTTAATTTCGTAAACAGTCTTATGAAAAGATAAAGCTACATTTTATTCCTGTTATCCTTTCTTTCCTAAAAGAGGATGGTAAAATACAGTTTAAGGAGTGGCTAAAAAAAAAAAATCAAAGAGCTAGCTTATTTCTTTCTCTATACATGGTCTTGACCAAAATAATTCTATACTAATAGTAAACATAACTCAAAAAAGTCGTAGAATTGAACTAAAATTTGATATGGCTTATTTGATAAGATATCAAATGGAATACCTCACCATTCTTACCTAGTATAGCTACAGAAAATTACTTGGCATATCTACAGAACATTAAAACATTTCATAATAATAAAGATATCACTATAAA
>NW_004524746.1:1421841-1444540 GCF_000260255.1 Octodon degus | reverse complement strand
TAAATTGAGGTGTTGGGGATTGAACCTAGGGCCTTGCACATACTAGGATAAGTACTCTACTACTATGCTACATTCCCAGTAAAATTTTGGAGGATATTCATGGCTTCTTAGAACTGATATAAGTAGATCCCAAAAGACAAAACAAAAATATTACTTTGTGCATGCACCCAAACATACATATACAGGCACATATTTCATTTTGGCAAGGCAGCATGCACGCAAGAATATGGAGTGGATATTTATAATGCATTTAAATTTTACTACCATGTTCATATTGCCCATAACACCTACAGTGTAGTAAATATCTGATGAATTAATGGCAGAGTAAGTTGTGTGGTACAATTTTGGGAAAGAGGTGGAAGAAACACAGTTGGCCCATTTGGACCAACATTGTCAGTTAGGACAAGGAGATGGTGAGGGCACTTTACTGGTGTACACAGTGCTCCACTATTGCTGACACAGACTAAGGACTCAATTCATATTTAGTATACTGATAATGAGTAATTGATTAATCAACTGAAGCTGAAGAATTTTAATTGAAATATTTCTGAAAATTTGTAATTTAATCTGTTTGTCTAGGACTAAGACATCTTGGTATTTGAAAATCACTTATTCTTCCTAGTCACTATTTTGATTACCTATTTTTAACAAAACACTGAACGAAGATTTTGACTCAAAACAAATTGAAATTCTAGTCTATGCTGAACATGGTGGTGCATGTTTATGATCCCTGTGATCTCAGCAGTAGACTCGGGAGGCTGAGGTAGGAAGATTGTTGTGAGTTTGAGGTCAGTGTGTACTACATAGTGAGATTCTGTCTCAAACAAAACTACTAGTCTATCTAGTAAGCTCTATATTTAAAAAATTTTCCTTTTTATTTTATTTTTGTGAAGTGCTGTGTACATGCATGGGGCAGGGGGTTGGGAGAAGGGAATAAAAAAGGAGTTAAGAAATGCTATGTGGGGGGTGGGAGAAAAGAAAAAAAAAAGGAAGAAATGTTGTGTACATCATGTGTACGTACTACCTCCAGACTATGAATGCAATCATTATGCACTATAAGCATGTAGCAATAATAAGTAGATATATAGATAAATAATTTTCTAGGAAAAACATTCTGTTTCAGTTATTTCCCCAAATATGTCTCTTTCAATATATATTTAAAGCACTAAAGCATAATTTTTGTCTTTCCAACTTTGGCTGCCTTCTTAATAAAATGCATGCTTGACTTTCCCAGCCTAATATTTCATATAAAGAGCAAAGAAGCACTAGGTACTGCTGTTCTACTACTGCCGAAATTCTTCTTGAACTCAGATCATGCCGAACAAGACTTACATGCCTAGAAGATGGTCCTGGCATAAGAAAGGGGCCAATAAACACTTGTAAGGTGAATAGTTCATGAGTGATATAAGAATCTGTTTGAAAAATTTAGCTTATAATTTTATAAATAGTCAATGTATAGAACATAAGCCACAATAAGCTAATGATACTGGTCAAGCTGAATGAGTACACCAAAGTCTGGTTTTAATACCATAAGAATCAAGGGGAAAAAAGTTAAAAATCCTGCCATAACATTCCTTTTCATCATTTCTTAATATATATTTTAATGTAAAATTATCAAGTAATTTTATATTTAATAACTTAAGGAATTCTAACGATACACACTGTATGCTTACCATGAAGGTGCCAGCATAAAGTCTTAGCACTTGGCAATTCTTCCTTAACAGTATACATATCTCTATATTCTTCTGTATATTTATCATTCTAGTCATCCATCCATTTTCTTAACTACTTCTCTTCCTAGTATTAATATTCTCCATGTAATTATTAACTTTTTCTTTGGCAAAAATTAATCAGATTCAACTATCTTGAATAACTGCATTCAAGGCTAAAAATGTGAACACAGTGGATGTGCAAGAGTCTTGCCATCAGTACAGGGTATCTCAGGAGCCAATCATGAAATTGCTTCATCACTGTGCCCTACTTCTAAACACAGCTCAGTGGAATGTCTCTCAAGGACTCCTGCTCTCTATACTGTGAGATTCTTAGGATAAATCAAGCACTTCACTGAGTGCCATACAACTAAAATTGCTTCTAGGAGAAACTCATGAGGCTGCCCTGGGCAGTTTTGTTTGGAGGTTATATGGTCCTCTACAAAGTCTTTCTCTAGTTTCATAACAATTTGGAAAACATTACAGCTGGTTTGAAAAGCATATGCTGTATGGATTTGACCAAAATGACAGCCAAACCTTTCATGTTATTACCATGTAGCACAATTAGAATCAATTCTCTTTAGCTTCTAATTTTTCAAGTAACAGAAGAAATAAGTAAGGAGCACTATTTCAGAAGGATGAATTACCACAGGAATTTCAAAATTTATTATCGGATGAAGTTGAATCATATTTGTTTAGCCACTGAGAATTTGTGTATGCAGTTCTGCATTCCAATGTAATGGTACCAATTTGTTTCCAATGGTTACTATATGAAAAAATTTAAATATAAAAACATACTTGCAACATAATTTCATTTTCAATATAAAGTGAATTTCACCATACTGTTCATTATCAAATATGTAAATACACTAATACCTGGTTCATTAAATTCATCAAATTACTTTAAAAAGATCTCCGAGGAATTAATATATATTTATGTTTAAAACGTGACTTGTTTTTCCAATTTTTTTATTAGCTGTGTGTTTATAGCATATAATGATGACATACCTTGTGGGGAGGTGGTACATGTGACTTATAACTGTGTGCATCTTCTACTCTGGACACCAGTTAAAATGTTCTTCTGTTCATAATTTCAAGTAGTGACAGATATATTAATATTTGAAAATAATATTTTGCTATTAAACTTTAAAATCTAAACAAACTGGAAAACTGTCCAGTGAATAAGGACGCTATTATTCTCATTTTTCCTTTCACCAGGACAAAATCCAAGGTTGGGAAAAGTAAGAAAATGACAAGCATAAAAAACGAATCTAGAGGTATGTGATATCACAGAGAACAACAATATTTCTTTTACTGATACACACAGAACTAGAGTCCATGGTGCAAGAGAATGACAAAAGCCTTAGATGAATTGGAGCTCCTGAACAGAAAAGTTTTACTGGGCATGTCAGCTGAAAACAACTCAGAGTTTTCCTCAGCCTGGAGCAATAAAGAAACAAAATTTCTCTTGTGAAAAATGTACAGAAAGCCAGCAGGCCTAATGTGTCCTCGGAATGAAAACAAAGGAGCTGCAAAGGCAACTTGCAAGGACCAGTGACCACAGACCAGACTGCAAGGAGAAGTCTCAGTGGGTGCCAGCATGAATAGCTAATGACACTGAGGGACAGATGGCCCCCCACCTGGCATTTTGTAGACACAGTCCTGGAGGACAGTCGTTTAGGGCTGATTGAGATTGAGCTTCTGCCACTTGATGGAACTGGGACCCAGAATACAAATTAAGTGTAGCAAGAAAAAAACTACAGAAAGCAGTGTCTCTCCCATGCTTGAACACCTGAGTCTATGCACTGAGGTTGTCTCTGCTACAAATCTGTGAATGACATGTGCCAACTATTATTAATCAAGTATTCTATTTCAATTATCGTATTTACATAATGGGCCCATTTTATTTACTTACCAATTCCTATATTTGTTTACTATTCTAATCATTCAAACTATAACACTGTGTACCTATTTTATTTAGAATTTACTTTTCATTTTCATTTCATTTTTTTGTTTTTTTTGTCCTGGCAGAACTGGGGATTGAACACAGGCCCTTGCGCTTGCCAGAGAAGTGCTTCTTCTACTGAGACATCTCTCTGGCCCCTACATTTTATTTCTTAACCATGCATTTGACAAAATTTATTATGAGAGTACTTGTGTATTTCATCTCATGTTTCTTTTTTCTTATATTATCTTCAACCTTGGCAAGCAAGAATGCATTCTTTTGATATATGAAAGCAATAACTGTTTATCAATCTAAAAAGCAAAATTGTTTCATAATCTTCCTTTCTCTTACTACTGAATTTGTATGTGATTTTAAGATTACAATCAAGTCTTTTGTCAAATCTTTAATCATGTTGTTAATATGATTATCTTATTAGCCTTCATGTTTTATTCTTTTACCAATTTCCTCACATTTTATTTCAGTTAGACAAGTATTACATGGATTTTGATTTTAAATTATGAGCTATAGTGTTGTTTTCCAACTAGTTGTTCATGTTAGATGTATGCAGATACAGATGAAGAAAAAAAGTATATATATAAGAGAAAAAGGACAATTGAAAAAAAGGAGACAAAACAAATTAAGCATTAACTATGCATTACAACAAATACTGTGAATTTCATATTATTCTGTTAAGTGAAATTCTGTATCACTTTTAATTTTGCCATTTTAATACTAGTTTTTACTCTCTTGAAAAGATAAAGAAAAAAATGTCTAGAGTTTTATGATTTAAAACAATAAAAAATAAAAAATTATGAGCTATAATTTCCCTATTATAGTCCATGATGCCTCAACAGTGCATTCTGCTCAGGGATCAGAAACCTGATGGACAAAACACTAAGACACAGGCATACTTCATCGAAATGACAACATGGCAAGGGCACAGGACAATGGGGCAAGAGATGGGCTCCACTAAATTGGTTTTACATGAAACACTTCTTTGTACATGTCAAAAGGAATTATGGTTCAGTTTAAAGGTTTGGATCCAAAAAACAATTATTTATTCCTTAATATTATTTATGTAAAATCACAATTTTGATGGACTTCAAATTGGGTTTTAACTTTATAATATCCTTATTTGTAATCATCATTACATTTTACTTTAGGTTACTTTTAATAAAATGCTTTTTCTCTTCCTTCTTCCTCTCTCTCTCTCTCTGTCTCTTTCTGTCTCACTGTCTCTGTCTCTCTCTCAATCTCTCTCCTTCCTTCCTTTCCCTTTTTTTTGAGGAACAGGGTCTCATTATGTAATCCCTGCTGATCCTAAATTTACGATCCCTTATGATCCTTCTACCTCAGCATCCTGAGAACTTAGACTACAATGTGCCACCATGGCCACTGAAATATTGACATTCTAAAACATAATATAACCAGAAAAGAATGGGAAATCGCTAGTATAAAATTTACTTTTTGCTGCTCTATAGGCCTATTTTTTAAAAATTCAAGATATGTTAGTCATATTTTCCCACTGCAGATTAAATGCAAGTACTTTCTACCATGAAAATACCACATTCCTTTAAAAAAAGAAAAAGTGTGAGTCCTGTGCACCTTGGAGAGAAGACAATGTGTCCTCTGACATCTACTAATGGACAATGATCACAGACTAGTGCAGGTGGGAAATGCTATTTCAGGGTAATAGCTCACACCTGGAAAGGTCTATTTTTTTCTCTCAGACTTTTTTACACAGCAGTGAAAATAAACTAATTAGGTCAAAGCATAAAATTGAAACCCAGGAGCTATGACTGTCTCTCTCAGTTGTGTCCCCACAAGAGGCCACTGTCCAAAGGCAAACAAACTTGAACCAGAATAGGAGCTCTTGATTTAACCACTTCTCCTTTCAGGCTAATTGCCATTGTGTTTTTCTGCATTGAAATTCATGTGAAATTCCGAGGGGAGGAAATTGGTGTAGAAGGATGGAAAATGATGAAAGAAAAAGCAGAGAAATTTCTTCCAAAATTGAATTTTCAAGCACCATAAATTCTTCTCAGATCCAAGTACTATCCAACCTGGCCTAGGTGACAAAACAGTCACAATCATGGCCCAAAACCTGGGTTCTTCAGTTGCACTATGCATCCATGGAAACTCTATTCTGGCAGCATTCACATTATAATTACAGGCATGGGGACATTTGCTTGTACTCATTGGGTAATTTCACCCACAACACAAAAATAAAAAGAGTTAAAAAGCAAAATCAATAAGACTGCTCATTCTTTCCATTTTGATCCATTCTATAGTTTAGTCAGCTCATGAGTCTTGGTCTTAAAACAACTCTTTGTAGTGTAAACATGTACTAATAAAAAAATTTAAAATGAAAGGCAAAACAGTCTAAGGACACATGTTGGGGGATCAGAGAGACTAAGATTAAAAAGTGTAGGACCCATTTTCACCTGTTTCATTAGTACCTCTTAATTCAGTGAGGTAAGTTGGGCTTTAGTTTGTTGAGGTCCTTCAACAAAACATGTTTTTTTTCTTGCTATTTCTCTATATTTCACTTGGGCAATTATTTTTCCATTCAGTTATTGATCACCAGCCATACACATGCACTGTGAAAAATATCAGCAGACACACAGATATAATGTATCGTGCATGCCCAAGAGCAGTGAATAGCATGGCACATACTTAACATGCATTTAATACAAACTTAAAACATACTATAAAAATAATTAAGACAAACTTTTTAAAATTAGAAAAATGATAATCTCATTATGCACTCTAGCACTTCTTATATTTTATGTTTTGTTATTTATTTTGTCTGCTGCATAAACTGTGTCCATATTTTTTTTTGTTTTTGTTACACATATTTAAGGGCTAGGGAGATAGGTTAGTGGTCTAAGCACCAGCCTCTTATACATGTTTTAGTACATAATGACATTAACTGTGGGGAAAAGGCCCATGCACTTAATACAATCCAATTCTTTTCTTTCCCCTGTTTCACTTCTTCTGTTTTTTCCAGCATAAAATTCATTTATTTATTTTATAAGATCATATATAGATTAAACCATTATTCCATATATGATCATATTTTTGATACTGATTTTATTTTTAATGGTTGTAAAATACCATCCCATTCTACTATTGTGCTTGATTTTTTATTCTAATAGTACATGCCATCATTTTATTTAACCCTTTTTAAATTTGCATTTATTACATGCCAGGCAGTAGTGGTCACTGACAGAAACAGAACATAATTTATCCAATCATGGGTCAAGAAAGACTTACAAAGGATGAAAACAGTCAGATGTATGGTTGAGTCTTTGAACACCTGGTACCATATTACACTGTGTCTCCTTAATGCCACATAGAGACAGATAATAGGTATCTGAAACAGTTTACCCAAATACAATGTGGTATAGGACCTAATGATAGAAGACAGAGGGATTCAGAGAAGAGGCACTATTTGAAGCAGTATTCTTAAGGTTCAAGATAGATACAAAATAGCATATAGGCAGGGATGGGAAAGTTGCTACATCTTTGATCCAGATTATTCCTTCTCAACATCTCCAAATCTCCTACTTGTATCTGTGAAAGTCACAGCTAGAGGAATTAAAACCACCCATACTGTACTATGACTGAAGTGTGACGTCTACTGCATTGCTCTCGTATCATGTCAGTCCAAAGCTAACCATTTCCCTGAGCTGCTTCAAAACCCTTCGTGGTTCCCCATCATGAACTAATCTACCCTCCATGGCCTTTATTCCTGCTAGTATTTCCCTTCATGCTTCCCCAAAGGAAAGACAAAGGTATTAAGCCATTTTGAAGGTTTCCTTCTTTGAATATTGTCCCCAGGGTTATTAGCAGAATTTGATAAATTCTTGGGACTATTTTCAGATCTTCTAAAACTTATATTCATTACTTTCTAAAAAGGATGTGGTTGTGTTTATCCACATACATAATAAACACATACATAAAATGTATAAGTATCCTATTTTAGTAGATGCCTTTCTAAACTGGGCATTTTCTATGCCATGCCAGGCAAATAAAAGCATAATGATACGTTGTTTTGTTAGATTATTATAAGAGAGGTAGTGTCTATGCCATTAAGCCCAGCAATGCCAAAGTATATACACCATTGCAAACACACCTGAAAACACAGTATGTATTCCAGAGGCAATCTTTGCACTGATATTAATGTAACAGGATATATCCTGAGGGAAGTTACCAAGAGGAATGAAGTAATGAAAAACTTGTCATTGGAGAATTTCTTGAAAAAAATGATGATATTTACAGTAAGGGAGAAATACTCATAGAACAAGTAGTGATTGTCATTAAATATTTGAAGTTCTGTCATAATGAAAATATTCATATTCTGATACACTCAGGAGACACAGGGAGCATACATTTAACAAAGTCAATGTAAACTCATTCTAAAGCCATGTGCATTAGGATTTAGAACTGGTGAACAGTGATTTATGCTGTTGCATGAAGCAGTAGCCCTTCTACCATTACTCATTCCCAAGCTCCCAGGAAGAGTTCAATACAAAGTCTGTGTTTGTGTAAAGGACACATATAAGGGACAGCTGAGTGACAGACCTTTGAAGTCTGTATCATACAAATTATTCAAATGACTGCCAGACAATGTCAAAGTACAATTTGTAGCTATCCATCTTTAATATCAACTTTACAGTCATGGCCAACAAAAAGTAACAACGAAGCTGAAAAGTCGTGCAGCTTTACTTCCTCACTTTATTTACCAGAGAGGAAGACTGAAATATGATCCTTGAGGTGAAAGGTTAAACAGGCAGAAGCCACAAATACCTTGTACTCACTCCTAACCCACTGCAGTTCCCAATTCTGCTTCCAAGTCACCATGACGAGCTATCTGATACTATAGGGAATACTCTTTGTGCCATTATCTAATTGAATGTTCTGCAGTAACTGATAAGTATTTCCTCCTTGAAACTAGTTTTTGTGGTTTTTTGATAAAAGATATTTTTATACCTTTTTTCTTAGACCACAGATAACTAAAGGCATAAGCCATGTTTGCTTTTCTTATTTCTCTGTACTTAACAGCTCAATATTGTAAACTCTTCCTTCTTTTCAATCTAATTTCCTTTTCTAGTCTTTAAATACAGTAATATATCTGGCTTATCATTTTATATTATTTCCTGCTTAACGGTAGGGCCTCACTTCAGTAGGACAGGAATTTCTAAGAGAGAGAGATAGGAGGGATGAGCATGCACAGAGAAAAGGCCAAGTGAGGACACAAAGAGAAGCTCACCAGAGACAGTGTCTTCTTCACAGCTTATCAAACTATGCCAAACTATCAAACATGCTAACACCTTGATTTCCCAAATCCCAGCCACAAAATCTGTGAGACAATAAACTGGGCATCTGTAGCTTAATCCATCCAAACTATTCTTTTTTTTATTAACAGAGGACACTCAACTCTCTTAACATAGAACACAGAATTCTAAAATGTTAAAAACCCATTGGTCTATCCTTCACTTTGAATAGATCATTTATCTATGCATTATCAAGCACAGGTCATTTGGAACATACTAATTTCCTGAATTATGTAGATCTATCAAATTTTGACAGCTCATTATACTACATCAAAAAGTGATAGTTTTAAAAAATTCATTCCAATTTCATCAGGGAATTCCCTACTAGATATCAAGTGAACAGTGGCAGACACTCATTTTTTAACTTTAAGGTTTTACCTGAAAACTCAATTAGTATCATTGGAAGAAAATTCTGTTAATGTTTTTCTATAAAGGGAAAAGATGATTATACTAACACCAACATGTTCATCACGGCTCAAACCTAAATAAGCATAATTTGCCACTCTTCTTTTAGATAATGATGCTCCATGAAAAAATGCCTACTTTAACTTGCAGCTGAGACAATCCCCTGCCCACCCCCCACGGTATTATTATCCTGGTGACAATCTACATGCTATATAAATTATCTGCGTATAGCACTCATTGGGTCACAAGATGTCTAAGAAGACCTATCCAAGGGTTTGATAAAATTACTAATTTTCAGATTTATTAATAACATTGTTCAATGAAATGGTATTTATTTTTAATGTAGGTCATTTATTATAAGCGAGAGAATAAGTGATACCTGCTAAACTGACCAGAGTTTTACCTACCTTTGATTATATACTATCAATAAGATAAAAAATAAAATAAAAAAGATAAACATAATGAAAAAAAATGCCTTAATATAAAGTTAAACTTGAAATATCCAGCGCCCTCCTGCAGAGGTATGTGGGCCATATTTTGAGCTTAGCTCTCCTACAGTAACTTGGCATTTCCCAGATCAACTGTGAGCTGATTTCCTTGATAGGTCTTTGCCTCTTCCTTCTTCCCAGCTCACTGGTCTCTTGTCACCATGGACCTATTTCCTTAGAACTGAATCTTAATGGCATCTCAACTCCTCTCTCTTAGTTTTTCTGAAGTAGAATTAGGAGGAATGAATGGTAACTGCTACAGAAGCAAAAGCTAAGGAAGGACTTTTAAAAATAATTCAAGTACTCCAAGAGACTAAAGCAGTGGGACTGTAAATTCAATCCATGGCTGGACAGCTTAGCTACTTAGAAAGATCCTCGCTCAAAAAATAAATAAAAGGGCTAGCCAAATAGCTCAACAGATTATAGTGCCTGAAAGCAGGCTCAGGGGCCAGGGTTTCGATCCCTGGGTCTGTAATGCCGGCCCCACCCCCAGGGTGCTCTGAGATAGCAATTAAGACTGACGTGGTGGCACACGACTGTAATCCCAGCTCTTGGGAGGCTGTAAATAGGCAGATCATTGAGTCCAATCTAGTACTGAGACCCTGAACATCCTGTAGATCCTTCCCTAAAATAAATGAATGAATGAATGAATGAATAAATAAATAAATAAATAAATAAATGAAATAGCTAGAGATATAAGTCAATGTGAAGGCTCAAGTCCCAAATCAAATGAAAATTAGATGATAGATAGATAGAATATAGATAGACATGAAAAGGAGAAAGGGAGGGAAGGATGGGTGTAGGGTGGGATGAAGGGACAGAAAAAGAACAAACAATAGAGTGATAGATTTTATATATTTTCCATAGTTCAGAAATAAAGCAAATACTCCAAATTTTATCTAATTCTGATTTTATTTGTCCTGTAAAATCCATAATCAATTTCCTCTTCTTAGTTCAGAAGATACTGTATTATTATGATATTTCAGTAAGTGTCTCAATGTGTTATGCCAGGGTTGCCTCCCTCCTGCCCAGAACCAGGACGATGATTCACACACTCACTATTTAGTGGTTCTCCATCACTTTAAGCATAGATTCTCAAATGCCTTGTCAGAGATTCATGTTTTCTAATCTAATTTAATCTCCAGTGTTTTGTCACTTGCCATCCCTACATCAATTTTTTGATAAAACACAACAAATCTTCAGTTTCTTAAATATGATCCTTCTGTCCAGATTCTTAATCATCCCATATATGCCCTCTGGGTGGAACATTTATTTTGTCCCGATATCATTTTCCAATTCTGGCCCTTTCACGCTATGGTTTCTCTTCCTCTCTTTCCAGCTTTGTTCCCATAGCATCTGTAGATATTTTATTAAGGCATTTATTCTACCATTCTGGAATAGAATATCCTATTGCATTTGGTCCCCCTTAAACCTTAAACAAGAAGACAGTGGATACAATTACTAATTATCACATAATCATTTATACTAGACCCTTGTTCAATTGGTTTCCTACAGTATATTTTCAAAGAATGATTTGACATATAATCAAGATGAATATGGTAAATAAGCATTGTTTTATGTCAGATTATTTAAATAATTCAAAATTTAAAACTACAGCTTATAAAATCTAACAAATACTTCCATATTTATGTATTTTTAATTTAAAAAATTTGCAGGTAAGATGTAAAACAATCAGATTACTTAGAACATGCCAATTGTACCCAATCACATATGTTCCTATTATAAAATATGGAAAAAGATGATTTTCCAATCATATAAAAGGATATTGGGGCCAGGGAGATAGCTCAGTAGAACAAGTGCTTGCCTGGCAAGCACAAGGGCTTGAGTTCAATTCCCAGTTCCGCAAAAAATAAATAAATAAATATGTCAAACTCTTTTTAAAAAGGATATTATTGCTACAAAAATGTATGTTCTTAGAAGACTTTCAGAAACGTCAAAGACTGAAAGGAGAGAGATTTGTCACTTGTTAGATAACTACATTATCTCTATTGAGAAAAGAGCCACACTAAAAATGGAGTAAAAATTACTATAGTGGCAAACAAAATAAGAATTCAGATTTTCTTCTAAAAATGTATTTCTGCTAGGATTAACTCCTTGACATAAGTATCTTTATCTAGCTTTATATCTGATATAATAATAAAAATTCTCATATTTTATACACTTAGATTTTTATATTTGTTTTACGGTAAAAAAAATACACACTTGCTGCCAGCTTTTAAGTCCATTCATAATTCACTGTACTTAACCTCAATGTTTTGACAGTTATGCTAGTGGTTAAAATGCTGATATGCCAAGCTGAGTCCTCCTCATTTGTGGATGTTATTGGTCTCAAGAGTATTTTCATGTAAAAATCAAAACACTTTGTCCAAGATCCATGCAAAACTTCATCAATATATCCTGGTCAGCTGAACTGTGTTGGGATGATGCAGCGCAAGCACAGGGAGACTGACCCAGCTCTGCTTAGACAAGGGCACATGTGAGCCATGGCAGAAGAAGGTGTGGGAAAAGGCTGGGAAAAATCAAGTCTGCTACGCCGAGGAATTTGAGGTCCTTATGTGATGAAAATTTGCATGACATATTAACATAATGCTGACTTATGATCAATATAATAAAATAAGGAAAATAAATAGGAAAGATCCTGAGGAAACGAGGCATTGGCTCTGACACCTCTCAGTGTGCATCACAGCAAACCTGAGAAAATTTGATGATCTTAAGATGCCAGGACTCATCAGATGCACCAGACACTACCCTCGGAGAATTCTGCACTTAGTAGTTATAATGCTATAAATGCAGGAGAAATTTGCAAATAACAAGAGTATCATCCTTCACAATATTCTGCAAATAGAATACTGTGGTGTAACATTGCCAGCTAGACATATGATAAAAATGTTATAAATTAACTTTGTTATTTAACCTTTAAGAGTCTAATCTAAAATAAAATTAATCACCAGCCTCTTGCAAACACAAAAATAGACATTTCATTCTGAAGTTATGTAAGCCTCTTCATACACTGAAAAATGCTCCATTTTTTGTTCATTTTATTTCCATGAAGTGGCAATATCAATCTTTAACATACAGAGACTATATACAAATTCAGTTTGGACAGCATTTTACTTTCTTGGGAAAGTAAAAATTTCTGAGGTGTATGTTTCACTTTAAGGAAGTATTTGTTTAAACAAGAGTTTAATTTTTTGTTTCTTTCTTCTATAATCAAATATAATTACAAAGGACTTTAATCAGAGGTTTTTCCAATTTCTGACCAGAGGGATCTTTTCTTATTCATTTTTAAAATATGATCAATTATTGATACACTCAAAATACTTTTAAGGTAAACAGTATAGTTAGGTGGTATTGTTAGGATATTCTCTTCTAAAATAAAACAAGCAAGTTCTGAAAAATAGTGTGAGGTCAGAAATGGTGATAAAATAAAAGGTAGAGAGGAAGGTAGAAGAAACTCACTGAAACACAAAAGACAGTCTGATTGATTGGTCCATTATTTAATAAATAAATAAGTGGATTTGTAGAAGCTGAGGTGACTGAGGTCAAGTTCTTCCTGACAATCTAGGAGCTGAAATGATGCAGCACAGCAGCATGACCTAGTAGGACCTAGCTGGGGTTAATGTGATTCCTGGCCAACCAGGAGAGAACCACAGTACGCTGATGAATGGTGAAATCCAAGATCAAAGATGGAACTTGTAGCTATGTTAAGAGACATTGGGTGAGTTTAAGCAGAACTGGATGATGGCAAAAGTCCTGCAACAGAACTTCAAAATGGAAGATTTTTATACTTACAAATTATCCCAGACATTCATCAATTTAGCTGAAAATCAGTGATTTTGGCCCTGATAACACTATGTAGGAAGAATTGAAGTCTCTATTTCAGACAGCCCATTATTTTTTTCATAATTTTATTGAGAAACAAATATCAATGAAACAGTTTCACAACTGAATACTGGCACAGTTTCAGTAATTAATACATTGCATATTATTGTCTTAGTGGTTATTCACTGTACAAAATGCGGACATGATATCCTGTCTGAAACAGTATTAGAACCAACCTCTCTATTCATTGAATTAAGAGAATAGAGCTGTATATCTATCCTAACTATTTTGAGTATATACAGATACAAAAGGATCATTCATTTCTATCCCACTCTTTTCGTTAGTTTTGTCTGAGAAGGGCATTTCATTGTCATTTAAATATTGTAGGTGCTGGAATTCAGTAGAATCTCCCAATATAGTCCAGTAGTTCATAATAGTAGTGGGTTTTCCATAAGATTGGCAATGTCCAAAGTTGCTGACTTGAGCTTTCTACAGCGCAGCATATTAATGTGGCTTCATTTTTTATACTTCATTTTCATACTTTTCTGCTGGATGGTTAAGACCAAGATAAAGCAAGACCAAAACATCAAGAAATGTAACTTCTGTATCTGATAAGGTCAGTCAAATTCCCTCAGGATTTAACCTGAAACCCTATACCACAGTTTGTAGATCCTTTGTGAGTGTCAGCCATGTGGATGACTCACGGCCATTGCTTGAACAATTTGCTCTCTGTGAAAGCCTGAGAGAATGTTTTCTCTCCATGTGACTCTCCTTAGGCACACTCTACATCATCAATCACTTTCCTCTTTGGCCCCATAATCTCCTTGAACAGAAAATTTGGGACACTACTGAGTTACATGACCTTATAGTACAAGTTCTCATATGTCCTGAGTCTTAATTGACCTTGGAAGGCCAGGGCCAAAATGTTGGCTTTCCTTGTGGCCCTCCTTTTTCTCTAATTTTGGTCTGCAAACTTAGGTTGTTAACCCTCCAGAACAGAAGTTTATTATTACCATACAACCTAGGCTGTTAAGCTTAACCTCACTATCTGTCTGAATATCAAACATGTTAGGCATAACATGGAACAGGTATTTTTCATCAAGTATTGATATGCTGAACTTTAAGTCCCTATAGAATATGATGAGAAAACATTTAAAAAGTAGAATATATTTTTAAAAATAGGCATAAAGAATTATATATTTCTTATGTTTACACATAAGTCCAAAAATCTAACCATATACAACCTTGAAGCAGGACAGTCCTACAATATTCCTTTTCCTGTCTCTTGCCTTCATTCAACACCCCCTTCTTTTTGAACCTAAGAGACAGCACAGCCGTAACTGCAGACAGCCCATTATTGTACATTACAGTCCTCAATTCATTAATTCTCCCAAAGTTACTGAATGAATGATGAGAAACACTGTCTCATGTGTCAATACATGTGGCTTTGTTTGTCTAAGTGTGTACACGTGTATGTCCACATGTGCTCATGTACATTTTGTCCTGTATATTTACACTAATATGCTTCTTTACAGTAACAAAATATTCTATAATCCAGAAGAGCAAAGGGCATACCGTATTTCTAGTAACTTGACAGAAGTAGTAAAACAAGAAATATCTGTTTATTACTGCATTTTTCACTCTATTATATGCTCAGTTTGCACTTGTTATATAAATATAAACAGCAGAAAAGAGCAGAAGGAAGAGGAAAATGAAGATACAAATATTCAATACAAAGCAAGCTAATTACACATACTTTTGAAAAAGAATAGGGAGAGAGATGGTTCTCAAATTTTACTGTAAAAATGGAAACTATTTGTTCCCCCTTTTAGTAAATTCTGCTTTGAACTATTTTTCAGGCCAAAGCCAGGAGAGTGAAGGTTATTAACTGTAGAAATAAACTACCAAAATGCACTCTGCACCGAGCACAAATATAGCTCTGCATCAAAGCTGTGAGGTAAAAATGTTCTTTACTAATTTGCCTTTAGATTAAGGGGTAAATTAAACTTGACTTCACATCAATTGTCAAGTAAGCTGGCAATTTATTTGTAACTTCATTTACTTTTATGCCTGCCATTATTTTCTCTAGTAGCTTGGTTCAGATTTCTTACACAGGCTCATTTGTGGATTCTGTTTATGAAGTAGAAGATGAGGTCAAATTCATGTGTAGGGAGGCACTGTTTATTAAGTAGGGCATATATTTCAGGAGACACTACAAGAATCCAGATCAAATATCTTTTCTTTCTATGAAATATTTCTTGGCTCCCAGACCTGAGCTTGTGAGCGCTATAAAAAGTAAATGTAATCAAAATATTCTACCACTTTAATTTCTTGTGATTGATTTACATAGTAATGCTGATAATGTCATCTTAATTAATTGGTGCAAATTGTATTTGACAAACAATTAGATAACATATTCCTCTGTCAACATGGATATTATGCTAAAGCAGATTTTTTACATACTTCATCACATATAGTCTTTATTCAGTTCTTTCAAGAACCTTACAGACATCATTAATGTGCCCAAGATCACAGACTTAACAGTGGGGACTTGAATTTCAGTGTCGGAGTGCCAAAGACCTTCTTGACAGCTACTAACAAATTTGAACTGTTAGTAAGTATCATATTTGGATTAAAATTAACACAAGTTATAACAATTGTCAGTGACACAAGTATGACCAGGATTTAGAGGAAGTACAGAGTAGCCACTTTTGAATGGCTTATAAAATAACCAATCTTCATATTTTTAGCATGAAAATAGAGGTAAGGAAACTGCCTAATAATAAACGCTAATGATCTAACACTAGCATTTATACATTCCAGACTATTATATATTACATTGTTCAAGTTTGGTTCCAGGCATCAATTCTGATACATACTATAAGATTATACAGTCATTAAGTGGACAGTACAGTCTTACTTTTTTTTTTTAATTTTATTTCTTTATGTGTGTGTGTGTGTGTGTGTGTGTGTGTGTGGCCAGCTCAGCCCACCAGGGGGCAGGGCTGGCTGGCATGTGGTGCTGGGGGATTGAACCACGGTCCCTGTTATGAGCTTTGCTAAGCTTGTTCTAAGTAGGTGCTTTAGCCCACTGAGCCATCTCACCAGCCCCTCAGTCTTACTTTTGAGGAATAACCTAAAAATATGGTCTGACAATTTAGTTTTGACATGCCCAAGGACCTACATCCTCTAGATTATAGCATGAAATTCAATAAACTAGAAAAGCCTTTTACATTAAATTGTACTGATAAATACGTAATATTCTCCTGTAATCCTTCTCCCTTGAGTGCCCTGAGTTAGAATGAGGACAAAGTTACTTCTGGAGGACACCAATAATCAGAATCTTAGAGGACAGAAAGAAGTAAAGTCACACCCTCTTAGCGGAGGGAAGGTAATTGACTCAGAGATGGAGTGAAGCCAGAGGAACAGCATCAAAGTCTGCACTTGGGATCAAACAAGTGTAAAAATGTGAGCAGATTTAGTAGAGCTCCTTTCGGAAATGCCCCACTTCCTTTTCAACTTGTACTCCATATCAATTTGCACTATGTTCAGAAAAGCAGAGCATAGATATTAAAGGGCAGTGTTCAGCAATGTCTATAGGATCTACAGTGCAGAATGAGGGCTGTGCCTTCCACGCATACAGTAGCCGAAACAGACAAGAATGGTAGTGAGGCCACTCTAATATTCTTTCCTGGCTCTGAGAAGCAATGCCCCAAATCTTGTAGGACCACAGGAAGACAGCTGTGCTGAAGGGCAGAAGGCTATCCTCACAGATGGTGGGAAACTGTGTAGCTGAGGCTGTGGCCAAGGATCCCAAAGCAGGGAGCTGGATGGAAGGAGGACCTGGGCCTCTTGCAGCACCTATGAAACACCAGAGTAGAATCCAGAGAAAAAGGTAGAAAAGACAGAAACGGCATGCTCTGCCCAGTGCATAGTTTCACCAATAGAAACTGCCAGTACCAAAAACACAAAACAAACCAAATCAAAAAAGGTTCTTTGTAGGCTCAATGTCAGATAATCCCAGAAAAGATTCTCCTTTTCAAATGAGTGTGGCACAGACATAATTACTATAACAAAATAGCTGAGGCTGAGTAACTTATAAAGAAAAGAAATTTGTATAACTTACTGTTTTGGAGGTTCAACTTCACAGCACTGACACTGCTTTAGCTCTAGTTTGCACCTCATAACAGTTGACTTCACAAAGTTGGTAATCATGCAGGGGGAAAGAGTGCTTGATGACACATAAAGTTAGAGCATGAGGAGGAGCCATTCTTGCTCTTCAGCAATTCACTCTTAAGGGAACAGGATGTCATAAGAACAATAATAACCATGCCAAGGGCAGTACTCCCAGTGACCTCCAACTAGGCCCCACTGATTGAAGGCTCTATCACCTCTGATATCACAGCCATCCTGAGGATCAAGGTGCCAACTCATGAACTTTTAGAGGGGACACTCTCAAACTACACACAAAGCAGCATAGTTCAAAGAGGAGGAATTTTCTCTAACTTCACAGGAATAACAGCACTGATAAAAGAAGAACAGCAAAATAAAATGGGACCTGAGATTGAAATAGATTGTGTATTTTCCTGAGACTCTTCTAAAATGTTTTGAACAACAGGAACAAAAGGTTTTAAATAATAAAAACGGTGAGAGAACCTTATTTTCTTTTTATACCTGCCAGAATGGTAAAACTCCTAAGAATATTTGGGTCACCTGTAGAACAGAGAGAGAATACTTATTTTGGCATATCTGTGTGTAAAGTTTCAACCCTGCTACATATGCAAGGCCCATTTAAGAGGATCCATCCCTTCAATCTTTTTTCCACATTTAGCATTTAAGCAAATGAGTGATATTCTGAAGACTGTAAGGAAGTCCTACAGAACAACTTTCTGTTCTTCTGCTATCCTGCTAGTGTCCACATGATAACCAGTACCCCCCCTCCTGGCATGTAATTCTCCACTGCACACAATTCTAAGAGGTAGCTGCTGTACTACTAGTCCTCACCACTTCTGTAAGGGAGCAGCTATGCCAGCTCCTACCCCTGGGATTCTGGAGGATGGGGATTTATTTGCTATGCATGCTGTAATAACCTATCTATTCAAAGCTAGATACCTCCATAGAGAGGGAACAGCCTTAAATGACTAGTTTTGTACTTCCATAACTAATAACACAAATGCTGTATAAATCAAAATTAAGGGAAACTGAGTGGTTCTTACCACGTTCTCTTCAAATGCTATCTCCTAGTGTGGGTGAATATTAATCATCCATGAATGTTTGGAGAAATGCAGATTCCTCAGTGGCATCAAAGAAAGTTTGATCTACTACCATGATGAATGTTTACAACACTTTCACATCACTCAGTCTTCCAAATAGTATTATAACAAATGTGTTCACACCATTGGAATACAAAATAGAAACCTGAGTTTCAGAAAAGTTGTGCTGGGTTCAGTTCACTTGTCTGCCAGTGCAGGGGTATTCTGGCCTCAGGCAGGGCTTTGTCTTGTGCATTTATAAATTCTTTACTCCTCTGTTTTCTGTAATTTTAATATCTCCAAGGAGATATAAAAATAATAGGGGTAAACACTGACTGCTTATACAAATTTACTTCTTACAGCATAGTATCAATGGTAATTATAGATGAAATAGTCTATGCTAGACACTAACCATAGGCCAAGCATGGACTAATCATATATTGTCCTCAATAACAACACTAATATAGATTGCTTTGCCATCATTTTTTATGAAGCAACTGAGATTTACAAGTTAAATAAGTTGCCTTACCTTCCTGAGCCACATTTCATCCTCTCTTAAATGGAGGTAATTATCTACCATTTGAAATTGCCATGACAACAGTGAGAACACTCTCACTATACATAGAAAGCAAACTGACCCTATTACTGTTGTTGATACTTGAGCATCACCTCTCTGTCATACCTGAGCGTAACATAAGTAGCATACACTTGAACTGGCAATGCTCTGATTGGGGAATCTAACAACATTAAGAGATAATGTCATAATTTTAAATACATTTCTTGCTACATTCCTCATTGTTATTGAATTGTTTTATTAGTACATGTTTGCATTACAAAATGTTTACAATTCTTGTGTAGAGTTGGCACATGTACACATCTTAATTTCTTCTCTGTAATTCCCCTTCTTTCTTCACTCTTCCTTTCCTTCCACTTATTCTTTTTATCTTTATAAGATTAAATACAAATAATTTCTTGTCAATAATGACATTCACACAAGACATTATGACAATAATGATTATTGTTGTTTCAGCAATATCACTCAGACTCACAATTTGTTCTTTTAAATCTGCTAATGACAGGGCTGGCTAGATAGCTCAGAGGATTAAAGCATCTGCTCAGACAGAGCGCAGAAGCTGGGGTTTGATCCCTGGCATGCTGTGCCAGCCCTGCCTCTGGAGTGCTCTGAGGCAGTGACTGAGACTGGGTGTGGTAGCTCCTGCCTGTAATCTCTGCTCTTGGGAGGCTGAAAACAGGAGAATCACTACAAGTCCCATCTGTGTAGTGAGACCCTATAGAATCTGTTCCAAATTTAAAAAAAAAGTCTGCTAATAACACACAGAAATCATGATTTACTTGATATATGAAATGCTAAATGATATATGAAATGCTTTATTCCTAGAGTAATACCAGAAAACTTTCTGCCAGCAATTATTTTAAAGATAAGGTTTTCATCCTGTTTTTATATATTTTTAAAAAAATCATATATTTTTCCTTTAGATAATGAAAATTTATCCAGTGTCCTTAATCATCAAGAAACAAGATAACAAGGGTATTGATTCTGCTTCATTTTCTTCTTGTAGGCTGATCAGATGACTTTTTTTTGGAACTTCTCCTTTTCTCTCTGTGCCACATTGTGTGTCTCTCTCTCATTATTTCTCTCTAATCCACAAGGACTCAAGTCTTTTACTGCATCCTTCTACTGAAACTTTTCCTGAATACCCAGCATCCACTGTGCTGAGGTCTGACTGTTTCCCAGTTAGTTATCTGGGCCTGAACTCAGGAAGTACCTGAGAAACTACTAGGCTACTGGGTATCACCAGCTTTTTGCTCCTTCCTATCCCATGAAGACCCTGGAAACATCTGTGAGCACCCCCATCTGGCCTGACACTCCTCTACTGCTTGCTGCAACTAGTGGTTTCTTATTCATAAATTCTTTTCTGTCTTTTATGTAATCTCGAATATCTGATTAGATGCAAAATTAAGATGGATATAATATCTACATATAAAAATTTTTAGTGTAATATCAGTACTTAACAAAGTAAATACACTCTGCTGGCACTAAGTAAAAACTGTTCATGAACTAATCATACATAATTCTCATAACAAATCTAGTGCAGACTTTTCACCATGAGTTGTTTTAAACCAACTGAAATTCAGAATTTAGAGTGTCCATTAAAGTCTAACTATCAGAACCTGGCTTAGTAAGAACTCAACTTAGATGGCTCATTTGTTTAGTTTTAGTTTTTAAATTTTTGTTTTCTTCAGAATAAACCCCAACTCTCTTCCAAATCCAGTTGGTAAAGATAAGAAAATAAAAGCAACTGATTTTCATTTTTTTTAACTGATCAGTCAGTGAGGGTCAGTGGAAGTGAAGTTTTTTTAGGTCAGCCAGTTTTAAATTTCCTTATTTAAGTCCAAAATCCTGATTATTAGTGGAATTAATTTTTAGATTCTGATTATAGATCGTGAACTTTCAGTTTTGATGAGGTTCTTGGTTTTTACCTTTTTCCTTTCCTTTCCTTTCCTTTCTCTCTCTCTCTTTCTTTCTCTCTCTTTCTTTCTTTCTTTCTTTCTCTTCTTACTTTCTTTCTTTTTAATATATTTGGTACATGGTCTCACTATGCAGCTCAGACTTGTAGTGATCCTCCTATCCCCAGCACTGGTATTATAGGTGTGTGCCACTAAACCAGGTGCCAGGGATCGAACCCCGGTCCCTGCGCTTGCCTAAGCAGGCACTTAGTCCACTGAGCTAACTCACTGGCTATTACCTTTTTCAATAGTCACAAGAAAGGATGCACTGGCATATTAATTGGCTGATCTGACCTTAATTACCTTCACAATGGTTGGATGACAAGAGCTGCAGTGTGTTGTGGTTCCAGCCTCACCAGCCTGGGGAAAGAACAACTTTCAAAAATCTAAGGACACTTTCTACTAGTTGACTGCAGCTTTCTCACTGCTGTACAGCCAAAACATGAAGTCAAGCCATGGTGGTAAGGGAGCATATCTGTATGTCTGTGGATACACAAGTTTTATATGCATAGATATATAGATACATGATAGATGTATGGCACTACATGTATTTTATGTGTCTATCATCTTCCCACATCTTACTCCAATAGCTATGGATCCATTTGGATGAGCTTCAGAAGAGGCCTCATGTCGTATCTACGTGGGGAGTGAAGTATGAGCTCCTTTCCTCATACTTACAATGAGAACAGAACCTCTGAACAGCATATGCCCTTATTTATATCTAAAGGTAAATGCTTTCTGAGATCTTGGCATTAAGATGATAAAATTTGGAGATGGTGTAGTAGAATAAGTGCTTGCCTGGCAAGCACAAGGGCCTGAGTTCAATCCACAGTTCTGCCAAAAAAAAAAAAAAAAAAAAAGATAAAATTGCAAATGTTTACTCTCTCTTAATAGGACTTAGGGAGAAATGGACAGATTAATATCACAATTTAGTTAACTGGATTATCAGGAGGTTCCTTGATATATACACATGCCTGTAATACAAAGGCAGAAGAAATTACATTTGACTGCATCCTAAATAAATTTCAGGTAAATCACTTACAGATAAGGGTTTTCTCTCTTTTGACTAATTATTTGTATTTCATTTCTTAAAATACGTAAAAATAGGTTTAATACTGGCCCTTTCAGCAGATGGATGTATAGCTGTACGAGCTACAGGAGATACAGCTGCTCCTCCTAGTAGAAGACC
>NW_004524746.1:1390904-1421741 GCF_000260255.1 Octodon degus | reverse complement strand
TATATGAATTACAATATGTTTCAATTTTACAACAAGAACAGTATTTTTTCTAGAAGAAAATATAAATGGAGTAATTCACTCATATTCAATGTTTTAAAAGACAGGAGTATTCAATGGCACCATACTGTGTTATGTAACCCCTACAGAAAATGAGTAAGGACTACCTGGCTCAACACTTAGTGGAAACTAAACATTAACTCAGCAAGTGCTTTAACTCATGATTGTTTTCTAGTGCATTTCCTGCTTGCTTGAATAAATTACTGACTTGCTTTAGCAATGGTTATAATATTAAAGTAATGGATCTGTTTAGAGAAACAATTAAGTAAATGAATCAGGTATGAATACTTTAATGGGAAGGGATATAGGTGAAAGGCCATATGGTGTTCTCAGAGCACAGCGTCAAATATAGTTTTGTTCAGCCCAAATGCTGTTGCTTCTCACTTTTATGCAGTTAATGATTCACAACTTGGCTGAATATAAGCATTATCATGGTTTTAAACTAAATAAAACATTCACGCAGTGCCCCACACCATGCAAATTACATTAAAGTCTCTACGCGAGGACATCTGAGATGCGGGTATATTAAAAATTAACCCCCTGTTCCGGGTGATTCTGACAAGTTGCTTGAATTTTACAAAATACTTTCTTAAGTTCATTAGGAAATATTAAGGTGCTTATGAGACACTGTCCTGTGAAAACACGCTAAGTGAAATGTGAGTTCCTTTCCTCATAACCAAAATGAGAACACAAGCTCTGAACAGTATATACCCTTGTTTATATCTACAGGTAAGTGCTTGCTGACTTCCTAGCATTAAGATGATAAAATTGCAAGTGTCTGCTCTTAATAGGATTTAGGGAGAAATGGAGAGATTAATATCACAACTAAGGCAAAAAGTAGAATTGACCTTTTGTATTAAATGAAGGTCAATCTTCATAGAAGTGGCTCTATCTTAAAACAAATAAAATGCTAATGATCCAACAGAAATCTTTTCTTGGATCAGCTTTCACCAAGTGGCTATTTAGTAGTTTCTTTTAAGTGAATATTTTATCACATATTTGAAATTTATAAAGGGCCATTAAAAGAAGTCTGATGCACTCTTTGTTAAATGTACACAGCAGGACTTAGACCCTGGTTCAAAGAAGTTAAGTTTATATCCACCATAAGCCAGATCTTTTTCCCGCTTTGAACTCTGGATTCTGTGTTGTGGTGTTCCTACTGACACCTTAAATTCAAGGATAAAATGGCGAGTTTCCACTCTGCTTTGCCATAATAGTGTATTCTTAGCTGAGCTTAGGTGAGAAATTTAAATGTTTAAGAAAAACCAGATTGCTTTCTTTCCTGCCTCAGGGACCAAACTGGCACAACACAGGATCATATATCATTCCAAAAAAATTATACTTGCTTACAGTATTAGATTTTATTTTAGCCTTTTATTTCTTCTCAACATATTTTTCACAACCACAATACTGGAGGCTGTTTCTGAAAACTGCTAATTTTTAAAAATAGACCAGTCAACCAAATTAGCAGAATGACTGAGAAAGAACTTTATTAAGGAATGAACAGCTGTAAGTCTCGATAAATCTTTTCAGTCATATGAAAAACTGAAAAGGTAGGAGGAATGAAGGGGATGGGATATGATTAACGTGGATTTATTCTAACAACCAAGAAAAGCAAATGCATGATTTCACCTAAGTCCCTTCAAAATTTTGTTTCCATAGACTAAACTTGTTCTTCCCTAAGGGCATAATCATTTTCTGTGATAAGGTGGATTTAGGAATTAGATATCCTATCAGTTTAGGAGATAACTTATTTTAAAAACTCATCAAGCCTTCTCAAACCTTTTCCTCATTAGTAAGCATTCTGAGTACCTGTATCATATAATGATCGTTCTGATTATTTTTAATGTATCTGTTTTCCCTGCTTGCCTGTTAGTCTCTTCTGTATAGAGTTTATGTCTTTCCTTTGTGTCTTACATGTGATAAGTACTTGAGAAATATTTACAAAACTTAAATAAGGGCCAAATTTTTCTTTGAAAGTATAGTTTTGCTTATTTTTAAAAACATGGCCTACTTCTCTTACAGATTATGACAGCAATAAACTGGAACTAATATAGGAAGTGGTTTTTTGCATTTAAATGACTCATAAGGCTATATCATCAGGTAGTTGTCAAATCTGCTGTTATGGAAAGTAGTTATAAAATACTGTGATGTAGTATGGAGAAAGATTTTTATGAAGAAGTGACAATTAAGCCATTGTCATGAAAATAAGTAACAAAGACTGAGTAAATGGAGCGTGCGTGTATGTATGTGTGTGTGTGTGTGTGTGTGTGTAGGGGTGCACTTGAAGTACAGACAATTCAATGGCCATACCACCCTGAGCGTTCCCAATCTCCTTGGAAGTACTGACAATAATATATGCAAAGCCTCTAAAGTAGATAGGGCTAGCACATTTAAAGAACCAATAAAACGTAGGGTTGTTGAAACATGAAGCGAGGCAAAATAGTTTTAAACAAGAAAAAGATACATAATACTTGCTTTTCAAAATAATCTAACATTATATAAAGAGAGGGTTTTAAAATGAGATGTAGACAAACAAGGTAGGACATTGTTGACACTATAGAAGCACCTATACAAGAATAGATAAATGCTGGCTTGAATACAGATGTCAGAATGATCAATATGTGAAGAAACAGAGTTTCATAAGTATTTATGAAAGCAAAATTACAAGGCTTGCTAATGGATTAGATAAACAGAGAAAGGCAGACAATCAGAAGGACTGGGGTTGCTGTTGTGTAGCTAGCTGATAGGGATCTTCTTCATTAAGGAATGGAAGGTGGCAGGAAGGAGATGTTGCCACATTGCATAGCTTTGAATGCATTCATTCTGATGAGCTGTAGCTGCTGAACATCTATGACACTATGCAGAAGACAGGTAAAACATTCCCCTGTCAGGGAGGAATTCCCCAAGAGGTCTGGGCTGCAGACAGACTCCTGAGCCAGTGGATTAAATGGCTGGTTTTTGAACTAGTCTCATACACTAAGTTAGATAGCCTGCAGTAGATTAAAGGATGAAAATGGAAGAGAACTCTTATCTGAGCCTTGAAAATCACAGCATTTAAAAGACAGAATAGTAGAGAGAAAGATGGGTAAAAGACACTGAGAAAGAGCATATGGAGAAGTAGGAGGAAAACCAAACTGTATGTTGCTATAGAAGGAGATAACTAGTAATAAGGGAGATGAGTTTAAGTAAGCAGAAAATCTACACCTTGACTGGACATAATGGCATGCCAAATAAGGAGTAGAGCCTGCAGATACATGTGGAGGGATGACAGTAAGACTTTGAGAATGTCACCACTGAGTAGCTCTCTCTGAGCTTTACTTGTCTGTCTCCCAGATCAAACCAAAAGCTTCTATATGTAAGAAAATAAAGGAAGCAATGGGAATGTAGAGTTTATGGAGAAAATAGAGCAAGACAATTTTTTTTTTAGAAAGTGAGACAATGTATAGCATTATGTGACAGTGCTGAAAGCACAAAGGTTAATTCACATGAACTAACTACAGTGGCACTACTTTCAGGTATATTGTTGCTGTCTCTAGCTGAGCTCAGCGATACAGATGCAGGCAAAAGGTCAAAGCCAGTGGTTTGAGAAAAATTTAAATACTGACACAAATTACTGGCATAGTGATCTATGGAATCTCAGCTGGTTATACTAAATTAAAACAGGAAAAAGGTGTAGATGTTGGTAAATTAGTAAGGTCTGAAGTAGTCATGATGGAATATAAGAATAATCATTTTGGAGATAACTCAGCAATCAAACCAAGAAATGAAGAAAAGTCTCTAAAAGTGACATTAGGGAAACAGGTGAATCCAGTAGGAAAATGATCACATGAGGGATATTTCATTTAGCAAAGTATTGTTCCAAATTAGTGATTAGTGCATAAGTTAGGGGCTTTTCTGATAGATAATTATTTAAGAAAAAAATAATACAGAATTTCAAAACAGGTTAGCAGAAGGATTATAATAACACATTGTGCATCGTCTTTGCAGCAGTTACTCAGTACAAGATATAGACATACTATCTGGTTGAAACTAGCTGAACAACTATCTTAACTATCGTGTGTTTAAATACTATTTTTTCCTTACTTTCTTTTCCCTTTCCCAGATCATAATTTGTCTTTCCTTTTCAATAGTTTCTTTTTTTTTAATTTTATTTATTTAATTTATTTATATGTGTGTGTGTGTGTGTGTGTGTGTGTGGCCAGCTCAGCCCACCTGGGGGTGGGGCTGGCTGGCATGTGGTGCTGGGGGATTGAACCGCAGTCCCTGCGCTTTGCTAAGCTTGTTCTAAGTAGGTGCTTTAGACCACTGAGCCATCTCACCAGCCCCTCAATAGTTTCTTAATTCACCATATCTATTGTATGTTTTGGACTTTATTTACTCATTCAGTTTCTCACACTAGTGAAACAATATTATACACATTTGGGTCTTATTTATTTCACTTATAAGTATGGTTTCACGTTGTATTCATTTAACTATAAAGGGTTCAAGTTTACACATCTTCATGATATATATATATATGTATATATATATATATATTTTTTTTTTCCTCCATTCCATGTTGGGCATTTGGGTTGTTTCCAAGACTAAGCTATTACAAACTGTAATAGCTGTTGTAAACATGGATGCATATATATCACTGTGGTACAATGTTTTTAATTCTTCTGGGAAAACATCCAGAAGGGGAATAGCTGGGTCTAATAGGACCTCTGATCCTAGTTTTTAAAGGAATATCCAGACTGATTTCTATAGTGGTTGCAGGAGTCTACACTCCCACCACCAGTGGAAAAGGGTTCCTTTGTCCCCACAGCCCTTGGTTATCAAAATTGGTTATCAACTGATTTTTTGTTGATAGCCATTCTTTCTGAGATGAGATGGTATCTCAGTGTTGTTTTAATTTGATTTTTTAAATGACCAATGATGTTGAATATTTTTTCCTATACCATTGTGTTTCTTCCTCTGAGAAGTGTGTATTCATCACATACACCCATTTTTGGATTGGGCTTTTGAATTTTGGGGTAGTTTGAATTTTTTCATTTCTCTATATGTTGTAGATATAAGTCCTTTGTTGAAGGACAAATGGCTGTATTATTTTCCCACCATGTAGGTTGTTTTTTCACTCTACAGGTGATTTTTTGTTGTGTAAAAGCTTTTTAATAAGGTGAGATCCCATTTGTGATGATATGGTTTTGGAAAGCAAATATGAAGTAGCACTCACTAGAAGATATATCTAAAGTAGAGCACAAATTTAAGGGAGACATTGTTAGCCAAATAATATGTTCTATATCTCAGGTTATCATAACGGACATGGAGATGTATAGGCACAATAATTATGATAGAAACAGCTTTACAAGAGAACACTGAAATAAGGACACTCAATTAAGAGTTGAAGAAATGATGCACAATAAAAAAAAATGGCCAAATGGGGCGATCTCAATTGGAAAACTGGCAATTATTTTGTGACTGTGAGAAACTTTCCCGAACAATCCCAAATAGATTTTGATCTAGGTGAGAAGCAGAATAGCACATTTAAACTATTTTCAAATATTAGCATCTTAATGTTTGTCCTCCATAATCATATTTTATATCTAATTTAACCATTAAAAGTGAACCGTTTTCATTTTTAAAGCATGACAATTACACTAGTCTCAATAAGAAATAAAAAGCATCAACAGTGATAAAAGTTAAAGACATTTTCTACTGAGGCTTTAATTCAATATTTTCTGTTTCTTTTTTCCTAGCAGAAGAGAATTATAACCTCATCATCAGATTTAGTACGAGTGAAAAAAAATCAAACTTCAGTTTAATAGATTGACTTACTGTACATGTTCTGAAAGAAAAAAGGAAATTGCCTTAGGAAATGTCTGAAACATAATAAATCAGTTTAAAGAATAAAACAGTAACATATACACTGATGCCAGAAAACATCCTGGATACACTGATTCATTGGGGCCATGCAAAGAAGAAAGTGCTAGCTAGCCAGCCACTGTTAATAAACTAACATGAAGCATTTATTCAAAATATTCAGGAAATGTCAACTAACAAGCAGTAACATGATTTCTTTTTTCCAATCAACTTGTACTTTTTTGGTGTTTCATTATAATGTAGTGAAATGCTGCATCAGAATTTCAAGGATAACTTGTATGAAAATGAATCAAATCGCTAACTAAGCTATAACTGAAAATATGCAATCTGGTTATGTGGATATGCTTATTCTTTCTCTAGATATGTGTTTAAGATATATATTCATTCATGTACATATGTAGATGAGCATATGAAATGTGATTGACATATATGGTGAATGTCTAAACTTTAAAAATGTTTATAATAGAAGGCCCATTACCATTAATAGCTCAGGATATTCTCCTCACTTTGAAAACCCTTATCACATTATTCTGTCATCTTGCCACTTTCTGAAACAGGAAGTCCTCTTTCATGAGTGTCTATATGAAGCATGATAAAAAAATGTGAACACTTCTGCTGAGTGTCATCCAATAGAGAGGCTGACTTGTAGAGAACTAGCTGATCCTCATCTACCTTATTCACTGGATTGAGAGCCTTGTGACTTCCAGATTTTCCCCAACATCAAAATGATCATGAAGGGATATGAATAATCATGAATGATATTTGAATTGATTCAGGACATTGAAGCAGCCAAGACAGTATAACTGAAGAAAGGAAATTAGACTTCTAGCACTGGTTTAAAAAAACGCAAGAACAATAGGATAAACGTGAGTGTATTTTGAAGGGTATTAATGCAATGTCTTTTAACAATTTTAAAAATTTAAGCACTCATATTTTCTTTTACCACATGTATATACTTTTTATGATTATGTATATATATAATTTTTGATGTGTCAAATATGCTTCAAATTTTAACCATGCATTTTCTTCTAATAATATGTAAAGGTAGATAGATCTAGACAAATGAACCCAGAAGAAACTATACTTTATTGAATATTTAACTCAACTGTTATTTTCCACTGAAAAGTAATTTAAACGATACACTAATGTTTATTACTACAGATGGTCTATCTATAGTCCTCAATAATTCTTAAAATTTTTATGAAGTTAAATGGTACTTGTAATTTCATTGAAGTGCCCAGTGATTGTTCAGTGGATTTTTGTTAATTAATCATCATCCATTACATCAATTTTAAGAACCCTGATTCTTATTTTAAATATCCTACTTCTTGAATACACATTCTTCATGACTGCAGCTTGGGAGGATGGTGTTGATTTTGATAATTTCTTTTCTTCTTACATAATATCTAACTTCCACTGGAGATAATTTTCATTGGCTAAAGATTTCAACAGAACTTAATTGAAAACAGAATCTGTGTTTAAACTGCAAGTGCAAAACAAGTGATCTGGTGCAAAAGAGAACTGGCACAGCAACTGTGAAGCTAGAGATTTCAGAGGGCTGCTGCTTTAATGTGGCTTAAAGGTTCTTAAATCAGAAGTGCTGGGAAGTTGGGCTGGTATTCTAGGATGAGATTCCAGAAACCCAAACTGATGGAATTCCCAGAGGAAATGAACAAGTTCCTCAAACACAGTGCAGAGAAAACATTCTGGAATATACTTCTAACACCAAAATTCAGTGAAGGCAGTCTTAGTGCAGGCTATCAGTTCAAGAAGGCTTGAGGATTACAGAGCGCAGAGAGATTTGAGGTCTACAAAGAGAGCCACTAGTAGTCCTACAAGGAATAGAATCAGTATGTTGCAAACATACACAAACAAAAAATAATAAATGAGAGAAAAACAATAACACGGAAAAGGAAACGATATAAAATACTGGCAGGAATGGTATGAAGCATACGCTACATGTACACTTTAAAAAGGACTAAGGAAAGTAGACCATTGAATCCAAAATAAAAAATAAAGCCTTGAAAAATAGAGCAACTACAAACCTAATAAAGTGTAGCGGGATTTGCAACCTCTGCCTCAACACATATGGAAAGGAAATGGCACTCCAGGACTTCGGTGACATCAGAT
This sequence comes from Octodon degus, assembly GCF_000260255.1. Lineage (NCBI taxonomy): Eukaryota > Metazoa > Chordata > Mammalia > Rodentia > Octodontidae > Octodon > Octodon degus. The sequence goes on along the minus strand of NW_004524746.1, from coordinate 1,413,689 downwards.
CAGGGCAGAAAATGACCCACTCACAGGCAACCATCTTGAATTCCCAAGAGAGATATGTGTTAAAACTAAGCTCATGTGAACTCAGTAATGATGAACTGAGTTTGAAATTTTTTTTTTAATTGAAACGTATTACTTCTCAGTCACGCATACAATTTGCCACTGTGGCATTTAACTATTATAAATGAATTCCTTTTTGTTTTATCTCAGAATTAAATAGTCCACTAAACCATTCTTATAAAACATATTTTTGGGGGTTGTCAAGACAGCTCAGCAGGCTAAGCACCTGCTTAAGCAACTGCAGGGACCAGTGTTCAACCCCCAGTACCACATGCCCCACTGGCCCCACCCCTGGGCACACTGAGCTGGCCACCGAGACCAGGCATGGTGGCACATGCCTGTAATTTTAGCACTGGGGAGGCTGAGACAGAAGAATCACTACGAGTCCGATCTATGTAGTGAGACCCAATACAAATACATTAAAAAAAATTAGGGTCACATGGAACATAAATAAACGTAGCACAATGCTTTGTGAAATAAACATATCATTCCAATCTTACCTACTGACTATCTGGCTGCTATGTGATAACTAAGTGTATGTATATGTCTTGGAAGATGTAATTAGTCAAGATGCAAATGCCCTATCTAGGTACTTTAAGAGGAAATAAATACGACGGAAAGACTAAAAAGTCACAAATTGAAGTATTGATACATCATTTGCTACTATTCTCTTAGTATTTAAAATGATACATATACCTTCAACCTCTAATTTATCTAAAAAATAATAAACAACATAGTCTTATTTTGTTGATACTCAAGAATACACTGTGAAAAAAAGAATACACTGTGAAAGTTTTGACAGGGAAGACCAATATTAAGTGTTAAAAATTATTTGCTTTATAATATCCTTTCATATACTTTTTATGTGGGCTGGTACACTCCAATAGTGGACTGTCTGTTTTCTGGCATAATACTTTCATCATCTGTTGTCTAACTCACTTTACTACTTGGTTGGTAACTATAGTTCCAAAAGAAATCTTTCTTCCTTTTACCTTTTTTGTTTTAAAATTTCAACTGCTATAAAAATACACTAATATCTGAGTTGGAATAATACTGCCTCTTTCCAGTTATTCTTAGTATGCATGAAACAGATGATTTTTACACTTTGGGAGGAGGTATTTGTAACTTCTCTATGAGATCTCAGAAAATAATAACTATTTTTAACTAATCTCTGTATTTTATAGTCTAGATACAAAATGTCACCACCTCCAAATCTCATTTTTTTGAAAGTTGATTGGATCATGGTCTCTTTACTCATCCATGGATTCATCTGTAGATGTGTACAAATACTGAAATGTACTGTTAAGAGGTGGAGCCCAGTTGGAAGTTGGTAAGTGGGGCATGACCTGGAAGGGTGTATTCTTGTCATCAGTTCCTCCCTTTCCTCTCCTTTCTGACTGCTACAGGATGAGCATCTTTTTCCCACCATGTTCTTCTGCCATGTTATTTCTTCCTTAGATCTGGTCAAACAAGGACTAACCCAATGAAACTGTAAACCACAGGCAATCTGTCCTCCTTTAGTTTGTGTGTGTTGGGAATTTCCTTCTAGAAACAAACCAAAACAAAAATCAAGCAAAACTAAGCTAAAGAAAAGCTTACTGCTATGCAGAGCACAACGGCCGAGATTCGATCACTGGCATGCTGTGCCGGCGTCATTGAGACTGGGTATGGTGATGCGTGTCTGTAATCCCAGTGCTTGGAAGGCTGAAAACAGGAGCATCACTATGAGTCCAACCTATATAGTGAGACCCTGTAGATCCTGTCCTTAATACGTAAAAGAAAAGCTTATTTATATAATAGTGTTGGCATGCAAAAGGGTCAAACAAACTTTTAGTCAAAAATTTCCCTTCCTAGTTAACACTGATCAGTAACATAATTTCCTAAATTTTGTTTCATTTGCATTTATGTTGTGGGATGCTCCAATGAAAGGATTTCACAATCAAATGCATTTGAAGATTCCTCAGCATACATCCTCCTTTTGGAGTTTCATAAGGCACATTAATATATAAAAGCTGTATAAAGATTTATTAAAATAATTTGGTTCTTATTGAGAATTTTTCATATATATTTGAACTTTCAAATTTCATTCCTGTCTTTGCCCTATTCCCAATAGCTATTACATATCCTACAGCTATTGTTTTGATGACCATGTGCTGAGAAATACTGATTTAAAAGACAAAGCTACACATGAAGTTCCTGAAAAGCCATTTTACCCTGACTCAAAGCGAGTTTCCCAGTCTTTTTTTACTCTGTACTGATACCTTTTACATAGTTACAGCCCTTATCTTTTAAAAATAAACTTGACTTTCTTATCTATCTGTTTTAGCTTTGGAAATTTCTTAAGCCAAGGTTCACTCCAGCTGTGCTTTCATCTTCCATCATTCTACTCAGTTCCTACCTATGGATTTACCTGTTCAGCCATCTTTTCTCCTATGAATTCCTTTAACAATTACTGCCTGCACCATTAGTTTTGTCATTAATCACAAACTCCTATATCACAGGTTGCTAATGCTGAAGAGAAATGTTATTAAACTTTAGCATGTGTGTGTTTTCTACTTTTCAAATTGACTTTAAACTCAGGATTTTACCTACACTTGAGTTCTTTTCTTGTCATCCAGGAAGCTAATACAACAGGCACACGAAAAGCAGCTAATTTTTGTTGTTGTTCTGTAACAAGTGGACAGGATTTCTGAAATCATAATCTATTATATATGAAAGCTATGAAGAGAATTGATAGAGTTGACATCTTTTCTGTTGCATAAAACAGGCTGCTTTTGAGACTGCTAGAAGACAAGTACATATTTTGAAGATATCACTTTGAATTCTATTTGAAATAATTATGCATTTGACAGGGAAAAAGAACTACATTCAAGAAGTAACAGTAAATTACATCCATTACGATTAACTATTAAGATACTGCAGTTACTTCAACAGATAACAAATATCTCTCTAGTTCCATTGGGGAAAAATAAATGAAATTAAAATATTTTGCATGATTAGCATTGAATTCTAAGCTAGTTCATTAATAACACCTTCACAAGACAAATATAGTTTCCAGAAAGGCCAAAACTGAAAAGTGAAAGATACAAACGAATTTCCTTTGTTTGTAAAAACTCACTAACCAATAGCCACTATAGCATGGCAAAATAAATAGATAAACAAACAGCTGGAGCAATTTACAGTCTCCCTGGCATATGGAATTTCCCCAGGAGCTTTCTTGATGTGTGAATCACTAATATAAAAAGTACTGGATACGCCTACCTCCAATATACATGTAATATCTGTCATGATTCTGTCTTTAGAAAGACAGAGTAGTCATATGATAACCAAGTAATTCAGTACCTACCTGAAAAATCTAATGATATTAAAGAAAGTTTTCCTTTTAATTTTGACTTTCAGGTGACATCTATTGCTATGAATTTGGTAGATCAATCTTACAATTGTATGCAAATTAATGACATATTTCAGGCTTATTCATTTTTATTTGAAATATTTACACAAATACATAGCTAACTGATTTTTCTAAGGTCACCTAAATATTATGCTGTGCTTCAGATATAAAAAGATTTCATTATTTTCCTCATTTCCCAAACTCTTTTTTGTTTTGAAATGTTAGATGTGTCATGTTAATCCACATTATGCAGTATATCTTGACCTGTAAAATAACCAGTTACTCCCAAGGAAGTGTCACAAAGAGACATCAGGAACTCAACTGGGACACACCATGTTGGACATCACCAGAGACAGACTTGAGGCATTATCTATATGTAGTACACAGTAAATGTTATCTTGGAAATGGAACAAATTAATGATGCACTGGACTTCAGGCAACCTTCATGACTTGTACTGGCCTTTAAAACATTAATGCTATCATGGATATTTTTTATTTCTACTCCTTTTTTTTTTTTTTTTGGTACTGGGGATTGAACTCAGGACCTTGCACTTGCCAGGCAAGTGCTTATTCTACTGAGCTATCTCCCCAGCCCCTCTACTCCTTTATTTTCCCAGATAAGTTAAGAATGTGAATGAAGGTACTTTGAAGCATAACCCTAGCATTTTTTTTTCTGTCATCTCTATGCAGAGAAACAGCATTCAAACTTGGTTAAGCTCAATCTAAAGGGTTTTTATGACCTAATATACATTTGGGATGTAGGAATCCACCTATGTATAGTAATAATATTATCACATTTACATATATAGAATGAGGTACCAGGTTTTAGCAGTAGTATTCATCATTGTGCCAATTATTTGTTATTTGCTCCAACAATATTTGTGAACATGACAAAGGGAAGACAAGGAGGAAGTAGTAAGAATACTGGAAAAAGACAGATCAATACTAACAGTCCTAAAGTGACTGCCCTCTATTTTACATGTCAAAAGTGAATCTAAAAGAAGTTAAGAATAACACAAGTTGTTACATGCAGTGCTAGGTCTAGAACCTCAGCCTGGATCACAGGATCTTTCTTGGGTAGGTGTTGCCTCCCTAGATGTGAGGCCTGACAGAAAACAAGTCTTTTGGCTTAATGTACTAGCAGGCTTATTCTACTATTTTCCCCCACAAAAATCTATGATTTTTTTTTCATTTTACTGGATCTATATTACGTCCTCATGTTTTAATTTTGCTTAGAAAAATCCAACAAGCTGTAAACAGGTTTTAAAAAACAAAGCAATATGACATAAAGACGTGTCAGAATACCAAGTACACACATCCACTATATGTAGTATTTTACCAGCAATTTTGCAAAGGTTATAAAACTTCTTGTAGTAATAAAAACCATGGCACTAATGAGAGGGTCTGGTGCAACAGTGTCTTAAAATCCTCTTAGGGTTCACTACAACAGCATGTTGGTCATGTCATTTTTAGCAAATCTATGACTGACTCATTCTAGGCTGACAGGTAAGTGCAGATGCTGTGACGTTACCTCTGAAACTCTGTCAGTGAACCTGTCAGAAAATAAAACAAAACATCCTTATTTAAGAAAATAAAAATCCAAATTCATCAGTCTTTTTCACTGTGATACCCTGACATTTTACATATGTTCCCTCTGAAATGCTAATTTGTATAGAGAGTTTCAATAAATACAGTGTATAAAAATTTTTCTATTTTAAGCAAAGATTGTATCTTTGAAGAAAACTGGAAATATTTAACTATAGTTTCTATGTTGTACAAAAATATCTTAGAGATTTTTATAAAAGGTCTTGAAATTTTTGTTTACTTGCAGAAGGAAATTTAAATTTTTAAGTCACTGAAGAGAAATGAACCATTATATGAGCAAAATTGCTTTAAAAAGTCTCTTCGATAAAAGAAATCTGAAGCATGAGTGTTGATATATATTTATAATTATGTAAATGTTCTCATTGCCAAAATGACATGTTTTATGTTGTGTTGCTTTCAAACAGCTAGATTTCTTTATGTGTAAGTTTTTTCTATCATACATTTCTCAGGGGGGCCTGGCCCTAGCTCAGGCCTTTAAGTAGCTGCTTCCACAAAGCTGTCAGCCTCAGGTTGTTGGAGTTCGAACCTCACACCTCTCCAGCTGGCCAAAAGTGCCCTGAAGGCATTCGAGGAACAAAAAAAAAAAAAATTAAAGCATACTATACATAGTGTTTATGCACTGAACTTCAGAAAGAGTAACTATGTATTTGGTCTGAATGTTCAAAATAATTCAACGTTTTAAAGAAGTACTCTTCCGTACAAAAATATGAGAACTTAGCCACATTCTCCATGAAACACAGAACATTCCTACCTTTGACTCCAGTACTATCTCAGTTTTCTATTGCTTCTGTAATAAATTACTATGAATGTACTGGCTTCAAACTTATAGCACAAATTTTCATCTTACAGTTATAGAGATCGAAAGATTAAAACGAGTCTAAGTTGCATTCCTTTCTAAGACCCTTGTGATGATAATAATTTCTTTGACTTTCTAGCTTCTAGACCTGTCCACATTTCTTGGACTTCTCTTTTCCATCATTAAATATAAACAATGGCCAGATGACTTTGTTCAGAATGCCAATTTTCTGCTGTTCACTCTGTTCTTCTTCTACTTTGTGCTATGTTTCCCCCAAAGCAATGCACCCACTACAATACAGTAATATTGGACATGGAACCCTTGAATAGTGGTATCTTCATGAATAGAACTAATATTTTTATAAAACGAGGCAGACTTAACTAGTTCTCTAACATGGAAGGATACAAATGAGAATTACAACATCTACAAACCAGTAAGCAGGGCCTCCCCAAACTAGGAGCCATTGGTACCTTGATCCTAAAGCTTTTCACCACCCAGGAGTGTGAGAAATGAATGCTTCTTGTTTCAGCCTTGTGTAAGCTAGGAACTTATTATATCAGCCCAATCTGTGAGAGCCCTTACGATTCTACTAGTTCCCAGAAATGATCCTTAAAATGTTAAGATCAGCCCCCTAGACATCTTGCAGTAGGTACATTACTCTGTCCTCCACACTAGCTAAAAGAGCAATTTATTAATAACTAAATATACTTTATTAAGCTGTTTTAAATAAACTTTGGAAATTGAAAGGGAATAATTACACTAAACATTTGAGCAAAAATAGCAAAATACTAACAAAATTTTATGGGAATCCTTTCTTTGGTCTGTATTTTTTATATAGTACACATTTGCAGTGATAATGATCACAGGACAGTAGTAATGCATGGTGGGAATAGTAGTAACTACAAATATAACCTCTTCTGGTACAAAGTCATTTGGTCTAATAATCTATTTATACCACATTTGAATTATCATTAGTGGACATCAAGGTTGGTTCTATGTCTTGGCTACTCTGACCAGTGCTGCAATAAACATTACAGTACCACTTTGACATTCTAATCTCATTTCCTTTGAATATATATCCAGTATTGGGACTCTTGAATCATACGGTAGTATTCTTAATTGTTTAATAATAATATTCAATTTAAAATATATAGATCACATAGACTATGTAAAAAAGGTAACTTTTTTAAAAATTCTAGGTATACTTAAAGTCCTTGGGAACATTAAAAATCACTGGAATTTATTCTCAAAGTTTCTCTCACATGCAACAAAATGAATCATCTTTGGATGGTAATGAAAAATTTCACTCCCAGGTACAATTGCATGTAACTAATAGCTTTAAAATACTAACCAGCTTTGAAATAACTAAAGAAAGAAATTCCCATGGCATTAATTCACAGAATGTAACTGACTGATACAGCCTTCTTCAATATCTCTTAGGTTTTAACATTAATCCACTGCACTCTGCTTCAACTGAGAAAAATATTTATTAAAAACCACTTTGCACTTAAAAAATACACATTTATGGCTTTCCAAAGCTGAACTGCATTAAGATATTACAATAACTATGCTGTGTTTACTGTTACTTGCTTTCCAAGTTCTACTCAGCATTCTTTTTGTGAGGAAGGGATACACCTGGGAAACTTCCTTAATTTAGTTTTATTCATCTGAAAATTTCAAAAGCTTTGCTGATGGCTTTTATTTACAATAGCTGAGTAAATGGAAACAGTGAGCAATGGGAAGCTGTAACTGTTGTAAGCATGAATTACAAAGGTGTAAGATCTTCTTTAAAACTTCAATAAAATGTCAGATAACTTGGTTCATTACGAACACATACTCTATCTTCTTTTGTTCAACTTTCTTCTCTCTGGTCGCTTTGGTCTTATATCCTTAGATTAATAATAACCTTGGCCACCTGTTAAGGTATGTGTGATCATTGGATTCCCATTTTTAAAGAAATTCAGGACAGCTAATATACTACCTGTGGAGAAAAGGAAGAGGAAAGTCTTTAGATACAAGATGAATGGAAAAGGGAATTTTAAAAATGCTATTATGGTCAGAGAGATACAATATCCGTGAAAGCATGTCTGCAAAATAATTTAGACAGAAGATTATGAAGAGACTTGAGCTAAATACTAGAGGTGGACAGGTGGAGCTAAAATGGGGGAAGTGTTGACTCTAAGTAAGGTATTAATAAAATCTCATACCTGGCCAAATCATTCAAGTTTTGGGAAATTAGAAGCATAATATCCACTGTATCCATTGTGTGCTCCCTGGAGATTTATCAGATATGGCTGAGCTTTTAAGAATCTACAGTATTTTTAAAAGATTTTGTGATGAATCTGAAAGTACAGATGCTTCTGAAAATCAAACCTTCCACAAGGCCAGCATCTAGAAAGCAATATCTAGCTATGGGAACAGCAGTGCTTTGCTAGGTTGCTTCCACTAAAGTGAGAGAAGAAACTAAATCAGGAACTGAGGAAGAAAGAGATATCCTGAGGTCAGAAGTCACACTCAGTTTTTTCCTGGTGTCAGTGTGTCTGCAGGGTTTGCATACTCAGATGCTATCAAGCTACTTGTCCCTCACTTTTGCTCCCTGCTCTTCTCTTGATTTCATCCACCCGCGGCCCCAAATGCAGTCCATTTGATGCCCACCTTTACGTGCAGCTTCAGGCCGTCCTTACCTTTACCTTCTACTCACACTGACCTCACATCATGCACAATGAGAAAAGTTAGAAACAAGGCTTTCAGGGCCAGCCTGACAACTCTGCAGAAGAAAGTCTCCGTATAAAGAGTGCAATGGTAGAGTTTGATCACCAGCCTGCCATGCCAGCTCCATGCTGAGGAGCTGAGATGGCAAGTGAGACTGCGTGTGGTGGCGCACACCTGTAATCCCAGCACTTGGGAAGCTGAAAACAGGAGAATCACTACCAGTCCAATCTACGTAGTGACAGCTTATAAATCCTGTAGACCCTGTCCGAAATACAGAAATTAATAATAATAATAAGGAAACAAGGCTTTCACCCTGTGCCTTGAAGTCATCATACTTTTTCTCACAGGACAGCAAGCCCTCATTATTTTGACACACTAATTCACAAATACACTAATCACCTCAATATATATCAATGGTATTGAAGAATGATGCTTTTTTTCTGATCAAAAGCACACCACTTCCATTATTTAGATCTATATTCCTAGTGTGTTTAGCTTACTGATTAAAATTTCAATGTGCAGGTGTCAGGAATCTGCATCATAAAACTATGTGGTGTAGGTAATCATGTCCACTAAAGTTTGAGATTTGGTGAAAACTAAAATGGTAGTGAAATTAAATAACTGCTTACTCCATTAAGTGATTCCACACATAATTTATTGCTTTGTATGTGTCAGATATTTGATAGGTTCTGAGATTACAAAATGATTCAATAAGAATATTCTATTACATTCAAATGGGGAAGTCAGACAAATTAACAGATGACTGAAATAGAATGTGATAGGTGGGCTCACAAACAGCACAGGGTCCTCTAAGCACATAGAAGGGTTGACTAACTTCTAATGACTCTAGAAAGTTCCTTGACAGCCATGTATTTATAATATGTGCCTTCTTAAAGTGTCAAATGCTTGTATTTTATTCAATACAACAAAACTACTACTGATTATAATAAGTTCTTTTAAATTTATCAAATGATCCCATTTTTTGCCTCTTTTGGCCCAATGCTTTTGCTTTTAGATATTTAAAAACAGTATAAATTTGAATTCTTGACAGTAGCCATTCTTTCTGAAGTCAGACAGAATCTCAGTGTTGTATTGATGTGCCTTTCTGTAAAGGTCAAAGATGCTGAACAACTTCTCATATACTAATGAGCCATCACATTTTTTTGAGAAACGTCTATTCATTTCAACTGCTCATTTTTAGACATATCTTTTGTTACAGGGGTCTAATTTTTTGAATTTTTTCATTGATTCTAGGAATTAGTTCTCTCTCAGAGGAATAGATGGAAAAATTTCTCATTCTACAGATTGTTTCTTCACTTTATCTTTTTTTTTCTGCATAAAAGATTTTTACTTTGGTATAACACCATTTACTGATTCTTGGAATTAGCTCTTGTGTAATTTCAGTTATTTATAAAACTTTCACCTATGCCTGAGTCTTTGAGTGTTTATTTTATTTTCCAGCAGATTCAGTGTTTCTGTTTTTATAGCTCATTTTTAATCCATTTTGACTTGATTTCAGTGTAGCGCAAGAATCTGGATCTAGATGCATTCTTCTGCACTTGGGAGAGAAGCTATCCTTTCTTAAACATTAGTTTCTAGGCTCTTTGTCAAAGATCAGATGGCTAAAGGTGCGTGGAGCTGTTTCTAATAAAATGCTGGCCGGGATGGAGGAGAGGAAATGTAACACAATTGCTATGAAAAGTAGCATTGAGACTTCTCAAAAAACTTAAAATAGAAATCTCGCTTGACCCAGCTACATTTCTCCTGGCAGTCTTCCCAAAAGAGTTACAGTCCATCAGATTACAGCAACACATGCAGTGCTCAAAAGTTTAATTATGGAGACAGCTTAGACAGCAGGGGAAAATCTATGGCATGCGCTGTCTTTCTTTTAAGACAGAACACGTTAATATAAACTAACTAAACTAAGCCCTCAGTATTCAAATTTAATTATGGTTTGTTGATAAATAAATGGGTTTCAGAAGACAGTTTTGGCACTTGTGCCTACATCTCAAAAGGCTCACCATCATTTACCCAGCTGTTCACCACCACATGAATAAACAAAATATGAGATATATATAGATATATGCATTTGTGTACTTGAGAATATTTCATAAAAAGGATAAATTTATATTTTTGTAGGAAAATGGGTAAATATTGAAGCTATGTTAGATAAAATGAACCAAACCCAGAAGGTTAAGTATCATATGGCTTTTGTTGTATGAGAAATCCAAAATATAAATAATTTAATATGCAAAATGAGAGAGGATAAGAAACAGAAAAGTACACTTTCTAGAGACAGAGAAGATTGGGAGAAAGAAAGAAATGTGAGTGCACAGAGGGAAAGAAGATGAAAATCATGAAGATGCTAATCCCCCCAAAATATCGTTAGGTACAGAGATATGTAGTAATAAAATTAAAAAATGGCGTAATTGTTGGTACACCAACTGACATGTTCAAATGTAATTCAAAACACAAAAAAATACTTGCCAAAGGTTGGACCAATGTTTTTACTGTTATTCTGTGAGTTATTAAAGATGTTTTTAAATACAATCAAGTTATTGGGATTTCATGGACATGCCTTACTGAAATACTGATTTATAAAATAAACCATGGATAAATTCCCTATTGGCAAAATATATATGGAAATTATTGAGGAATAAAATAATAAAAACGTTTTAATAAAAACGTTTTAATAATCTATATATTACTTGTCAAATTTTTCCAGATGTTTGACCAAGGTGTTTGTAAATGCGATTTTTAATGCTATAACTATGGTACTATTTATATCTGTAAACCTTTAAAGTTTTATATCAGATAACAAAAGTGGGCCGGCCAAATAGCTCAGTGGATTAAAGCGCCTGATTAGGCAGACGCAGGGGCTGGGGTTCGATCCCCAGTGTGCGGTGTCTGTCCTGCTCGCTGGACGCACTCAGATGGTGATTGAGACTGGGCACGATGGAGCACGCCTGTAATCCCAGCTCTTTGGGAGGCTGAACACAGGCAGATCACTATGAGTCCAATCTATGTAGAGAGACTCTGAGACCCTCTAGACCCTTACTGAAATACAAAAAAAAAAAAAAGTATGACTGTATGGCTAATTTATTCTTTTATTTGTAAAAGACAAAAGGAAAGCCCAAATTTTATCAACTACAAGTACTATTTGATTTTTCTCTAATGCATTGTAAGCACTATGGATAGACTATAGACCAGTGACTACAAACATTTTAGGGTATTCAATGACAATATAGGTTCACTGCCAATACTATAGAATGTCCACACTGTGCACCATATTACCATGGAAATAATACAATAAGATCAAGGCGGTAATAGTTACTACTGAGCCACATGTTAAAATTATTAAATATAAAATATTTTGAAATAATATACATATATAATTAGTGTACATAAGACTCTGCACTAGAAGGAATACAAGATCAATGAAGCCCTTATAACCAGTAAGCTCATGAAATACACTACAATTAGAATTTAAGCAAGATAGCTGCCAAGAGGAAGTATAAGCAAATAGCTCAGAAAAGAATGTGGCTGACTTTAGCTGGACTGATAAAGCTTGATGAATGACAGAAACTAAGACGTGTCTTACAGTTGCCATTGCATAATTTAATTTTTTTTTTAATTTTCATTATTTCTATCATCACTTAATGAGTTCCTTATAGTGACTAGTCACTTTGTTAGATGCTAGTATAAGTAGTTCCTATTTAATATACCTACACTGAAGCAAAATGCTATAGACACACTCCCAAGGGAAGAAAATTTCAGTTGAGAGGTTAAGAACCAACGTAAGTCATACAGTGCTAACACAGTTATCAGCATATATAGTTAGTCAGGGTCAGGCTGTCCTGCTACAATGCTATATATGGTTAGATATCTAAATTTTTGTGTAAAAATATGTAACTGTTTATTCCTATTTTTAAACATCTTTTCTATTTTTTAATTTTTTTCTTCATATTCTGTAGGGACTTAAAATTTAACATATCGATGCTCGATGGAAAATATCTGTTCCATGTTATGCCTAAGATGATTGATATTCAGACAGTGAGGTTAAGCTCAACTTCCTATGTTGTAGGGTAAAAATAATAAGCTTCTCTTCTGGAGAGTTAACAACCTAAGTTTGCAGATCAAAAATTAGAAAAAAATAAGGCCTGCAAAGACAGCCAACATTTTGGCCCTAGACTTTCAAGGTCAGTGAGGAGGACTCAGGACACAGGAAAACCTGTACTGTAACATCATGTAACTCAGTTGTGTCCCAAATTTTCTGACCAAGGAGATTATAGGGCCACAGAGGAAAGTGATCGATGATGTAGAGTGTGCCTAAGGAGAGTCACACGGAGAAAAAACATTCTCTCAGGCTTTCGCAGAGAACAAACTGGGCAATCAATGGCCATGACTCATCCACATGGCTGACACAGACAAAGGATATACAAACTGCAGTTTCAGGATAAATCCCAAGGGTATTTAACTGACCTTATCAGATACAAAAGTTACATTTCTTGTTATATAGGTCTTGCTTTATCTTGGTCTTAACCATCCAGCAGAAAATTATAAAAACGAAGTATAAAAAGTAAAACCATATTAATACGCTGAGCTGTAAAAGGCTCAAGTCAACAACTTCTGACATTGCCAGTCTTACGGAAAACCCATTATTATGGACTACTGGACTATATTGGAGTATTTTTCTGAATTCACGCACCTATAATATTTAAATGACAATGGAATACCCTTCTCTCACAAAACAAAACAAAAAAGGGGATATAAATGAACAACCATTTTGTATCTGTATATTCAAAATAGGATAGATATACAGCTGCATTCTCATAATTCAATGAATACAGAGATTTGTTCTAATAGTGTTTGTGGACAGGATACCATGTCTGCATCTTGTACAATGAATAACCACTAAGACAACAATATGCAATGTATTAAGTATTGAAACTGTGCTAGTTATCGGTTTTGAAACCGTCTCATTGCTATTTGTTTCTCAATAAAATTCTTTTTAAAAAAACGTAACATGCAGTGCCAACACAGACCCAGGATGCAAGGACTGCTCTTTCAGGTATGAAACCTGTGTATTTCTTCCTATGAGCTACTTCCTTGAAAACTAGAACTGAACAGAAATATAACCTTTGAAAAATAAAAGGATATTTGAGATTGAAAGACCAGTGGTTTTCTGTTATTTAGTGCCAAAATTAACATGGAAAATCTGTTGATGAATGCATAAAATTTATTCCTAGACAAGACCTATAAGAACACTGACATCAACTATGAAGATGGCTTTTAATTTATTTTTCTTTTTTTCATTTTGTGTTTTGTTTTGTTTTGATTTTCAGTGCTGAGAAAAGAACTCAGGGCCTATCCATGTGAGGGAAGCACTCCTGATTCCACTATAATGGCAGCCTGACTCACACTTATATGAAGTTTATCAGTGAATCTGAGATGAGACTAGAAAGAGCACCACAGATCTACATCTCTCCAAATTGTTGTTTGTGAATTCCTGGCATGTACCAGCCCTCTGTGGTCTCTAGGATCCCTTCTTGCCAGGACTGGGGTTCCCGCAGAGGATGGTATAAGAAGCACTGGTAATGAATTGCAAAATAAGCTTATCCTGCAATGTTATTTCTTTGCAACCTCAGACTTTTTCTTCTCTCCCTCCCTTTTAATCATCCAGTGTCATCTTCAACTTCTTTTCATTTCTGCCACATCTTCCATATGGCCTCTAAAGTTCCTGCACTGCTTGCTTATCATCAGTTTCTCATCCATTTTTTTCCATTCTTTATACATTTTTCCTATTTAACAACTTCCACACTATCTTATTTGAAAATCTGTTTGCTCATATTTTGTAATAAATACTAGCTTCTTAGTAATTACCAACTACTTCCCCAAGTTTAGACTATCCAGACATATAAGGTGGGTCCAAACCACACTGAGCCAGCCTACTACCTTCATTTCATTAGAAACAAACCAAACAGCCAAACTACCTTTTCAAATTTCTTTATTACATATCTTGACCTTTTTGATAAACTCCTACTCATAGTACTACAGCTAGCTTAAATATTATTATTTCTTCTGCCAATTTGCCCATTCACCTTCTCTAATAATACTTTCAGGTATCTATTGCAGCCATTATATGGTAATGAACCTGTTTTCTATAAACAATGTGTATTTTGCAAAGGTACAAAGCTGAGGTCACTGATGACTGATTTTTGCATCATAAACATCCATCCCAGAGTGTGAAATTGAACTGGAACAATGGACAGCTTGAATGATAAGAGGAAAGAGTTCTTTATTTATGTCTGATTCAGACTGGTATTAGGAACTACAGGCAATGATAAACAGGATACATACTTATGGATTTTCATTTCATCCTATATAATGAAGAATTAAGGAATGTTTCTATTTGCCACAGAATATTTTTCTACATTTGTTTGCTTGCTTAAAGTTAGATAGGTAGGATGATGGGTGGGTGGGTAGTTGTTTGGCTGGCTGGTTGGTTATTTGGCTGGTTGGTTGGCTAGTTACTAGGTAGGTAAACTGGCTTACTTGGATGTGTAGGTGCGTGGGTGGGAGGGTGGAAGGATGGATGGATAGACTGATAAACAGAAAGTTGGATATATGGGTGATAATTTTAGCACGGAAGGAAAGCAATCAAAAAATTTGGAAGGATAATAAGCAGCAACAACGCTGATTTGAAATATCATGAAAATCCCTATGAGTGTCAATTAAATACTTAGTTAATAATATTTTCTTTACTGCTTAAAATATGTTGAGGACTTTGAGAGTGTAACAATTGCCAAGATAATTTGAAAAGGCTATTAAGATCATCTGCATGACACCTTTGTGCTAGTAAATGTTTCTGCTGCAAAGATTTTAAAGCTCAGTTCAGTAATACTTGCAACTATGTCACATATTGAAATCGGTTATTAATTCATATGTAATGATATTTTCCCAATTTAAATGTATACTTAAAGACTAGTTTATATTTTATTTTCTACATTGAGATTTATATTTTTGTAAACTACCTTCATTTATTAATATTAATAAAAAAGCAATACCTAGAGACAGTACTTTTATACTTCCTTAAAATCCTTAAAAATACAAATAGTAGTAGATTATGCTTATTTGATTAAAGCCATCTAATAGAAATGCTAAATATACAATCTGAATACATACCTAGTGCTGCTTTTCAAGGAAATTTGGCCTCAATCAACAAGTAACTGGAACAAAAATGTTAAATTATTTAACTTTTAATTAGCATACTTTAAGAAATTGAGGAGCATTTTCCAGTGACTGTAGTAATGTTCTTCAATATCTTATTAAAATAATACTTTCTAGTTTGGTGCATGAACATAAAAAGAAGACACCAAAGTGAACTAAATTTTGCTAATATTGGCTTTTAAAATGGGCATTCAGATTGGCTGATACACAATCTCTTTCATCCTAATAAAAGCTGAGCAATAATTCATAATTTATTCTACAAGGAATAGATACAGAACCTTCATCCCTAGGAATTTTTAGATAACCTGAGAAAGAAAGTCAGATAAACAATTCAGACACACTGCTGGAAGCTTTACTTCAAGATAATGGGGAATAATTAAATATGGAAACTTCCCCAAGTCTAGTGGGGTAAGCTACATGGTGATAAAATGAGACCTTAAGGTAATTTAGTAAGACACCTGTCACCCATAAACAAACAAGACAAACCATGATTCCTGGGCCACTGTATGTGATCACAATGTTCTATAGAGCAGAAGATGTGAAGCTGGAGACCATTGTTTTTGCATTGTTATCTTCCTTTGGCAAATGTCTCACATTCTGCTAAACATACAGAACTCATGTAAGTATTAAACTCAGATACACATGCTCACACATACACACAAAAGCTAAATTAAGCTCAGGAGTATCGCACACTTACCCTCTGAGTTGTCTGTAAATCATACTGTTTTCTGATCTTAATAGGAGCTCAAACAATCTATCCAACTAAATAGACAAGACCAAAAAATAAATTCAATTCATTTGGCTAATAGCCCACTCAAAAGTAAATGACAGAATAAAGTCTTACTACAAAGGTTAAAATACAAGAATTGTATCTAGCCCAAAAGAGTACATCCCTGGGATTTGTGCACTGCTGAGTCAAGAGTATACTATGACACTTAACACAAAATAAACTCCATGACCCTTAAGATATAAATTAGAAAACTATTAGCAAAGACATCAATTGATTTCCTGAAGGCCTATGAAGAATCTCACATAGTGCCTTTCATAATTAGGAAGCAAATCAATTGATCTTATGATTTACTTGGCCAACACAGGAAGTACATTTAGGTCAAAGCATGAATACTGTGTCTGATAATGACCATGGTGGCTGTTTACATAGATCAAATGGTACAAATAATTTCAGGCATGTGATAACACCTGACCTGGCTTTCTATCTATTAATCTGACTTTATTTGGAAATCCAGATATCAAATTTGTATAATTTATTTGCCTCTATATATCGCTGAACTGACACAATTTGCACTGTTGGAAATTTAAGTGTAGCCCTAGATAAAACAGTTTATTTATATGACAGCACAAAATTTGAATGACTCTAGTTAAGAGAAAAACTGCAATTTGTGTTGTTGAAAAATTACTTCAAAGCTCCAAGCCAATATTAATTTTCTATCTTGAAAATGAAATAGAAAATCAAAGAACTAGCACTACTCATTTAGTTAAAATTTACTTATACTGAGATTGAATATGAAATTAAATATTAGAAAAGATACTGAAAACTGTACCAAATATGTATACTATAGTCAATGTAAACTTGTAATTACAGAACATGGACTATTCTTTCAGAGTTTGCTATACACTGAAAACTTCAGCAAGATAAAAATCACAACCATATTTTTGCAGAAAATATACTACCTCCATTGAGACAAAAAACTATAAATTTTCCAGTTTACATATTTTGCGGCTGAACACCCAAAACATACATGTTTGGGAAGTTACATAAGATTTCAATGACAGTATTTCCATGAGTAAGTCTTATGTGAAACAAGTTTTAAGTAACTGAGGAACTGAAATAAAGTACAGTTAATTAACACAAAATTTTTACATCAAAAAGCTTCATTCATTCTATAATCAGCACAAGGTCAATGTTCTTAAATAATCCAAATTGTACCAGGATATACTGGAATAAGATAAAGAGGGAAGACAGTACATATACTATTGCAAGTTTCCTCAAAAGTCTTTAAGCAGTTACATATATTTCACCTGCCGAAGATAATGAAAAGTTTCTATTCTAGAAGATATTAAGAAGTATTCGTTCCAAAGAATCTCAAATTAAAAAGTTGAGGGGAAATTGTTTTGCACTATTTTTCAGAAATAATAAAATGGAACAAACACTCAGCATTATCTATGAGCCTAATATTAAGCAACATACATATTAGCATCTGCTTTACTTCTGCCAAGAAGTTGGACAGCCATATACAATTATTCCCACTTTTAAAAATGTATGCAAAATAACACTCAGAGAAATTCAGCATTTTCTCAAGGTCCAACAGTGAAACTGGTTGGAAAATGAACTCAGCAGGATTAATTCAAAAGATATATGAAGAGTAGAAAAACAGAAGAAACTAAAGCTGTTGAAATAAAACTTTCATCTTTAAACCTGATTAAAATTTTCTTCACATCTTTTAGAGAAAAAATTGAAAATCATATATTAGTATACACAATGAACTGAACAAAAAAGATTGTAAAATTACTTAGCATTAATGAAATGGCTCTAAATTCTATTATACTGGCCCTTGCCAGTTTTGCATCTGAAATATATGATTTATGATAGAGAAGCTCAGTATCATGCCTTGGACCTAACCTGCTGTAATGTGAAAGTGGCAGGCATAAAGGTGGGTAATTAGTCCTAGAAGAATAATTCTGGAACACTAAAATACCCTAGTAAGGAAAGGGGACTCAGACCATCAACACAGATTCCATCATGATAAATGTCATTTTTTATATAAACACTATGGGAAATAATGCAGTCAGACTAAATCATTCAGAGTATTCAAAAAGTGAATCTTGAAACAATTAGTATGGCTGATATTAAACAAGGTTTAGGCTTTCATTCTTATATGAAAAGGTGCTCTTAAATATGTTTTCTTTTATAATCTTCTATTTACATTACTAAGTTTTTGACAGAGTATCAGCGCAAATATTTGGATTCATGGGAAACAAATATTTTTCACTTAAAACTTATACAGGGACTGGGGAGATAGCTCAGCAGCATAAGTGCCTGCCTGGCAAGTATAAGGTACTGAGTTCAATCCCCAGTTTCAAAAAACAAAACAAAACATCATACAAATTTTAGATTTGAATCAACCAGGTAATAATAAATGATGCAGAGGACACACTTCTATTATTTTGTAAATAAAAACATACATAGTGGCTGATAATAGAAGAAAACTAAAATTATAACCATTTGTATGAATTATACCATATAGTACTTATGTATCTATATTAAACATTAAAATATTATAATATGACTTCTTTAGAGAAAGTATAAACCATCAGTATTAACTTGAATCCAGAGCTAGCCAGATAGCTCAGCAGACTAAAGTGCCTGCTTAGGCAGACGCAGGGAATGGGGTTTGATGCCCCACGTGCCCTTCTAGCTCCACCCCCAGGGCACACTGAGATGGCAATTGAGACTCAGCATGGTGGTGTGCACCTGTAATCCCAGCAGTTGGGAGACAGAAAACAGGAGGATAACTACAAGTCTGAGCTGTGTAGTGAGTACTGTAGTTCCTGTACTAAATACATAAAAATAATCAATTACTTTTAAAAATCTTTAAAAAAAACTGAATCCCATTCAGTTTGTTCCACTCTGGAAGAAACGTGTTACTGGCTCTAGTACCTCAGCTCTTCAAGACTCAAAATTTTTTATCAATAAAACAAGTACAATAATTATACCTCTTTCATGGGACTACTGTGAATATCAAGATCGATACTGGTAATGAAACACTACCATCATCACCAGCATCATCATGAGAATCATCAAAAGATTATCCCTGTGAAGAGGGGCCACATTAGTTTTGAAACTATGACTGTGTCTTATTCACCTTTATCTTTATTAATCCCAACTAATGCTTATATTTATGAAACCAAGTAGAAAAATAAAAAAGTATTAAAAACTGACTAACATAATTTTACCCTCATTAAAGTAAACTCAAAATTATAGGAGGAAATAATCACTTCCATTCATTTACTCAATAAAAACCATAGACATAAATTTTAAGTGCAAAAATGTACAAACCAGCTCTCTCTCCAAATACCTGGTCAACAAAATTTTTTATGACTTTATTTCTCGACTGAAATCTGAGATATACCCAAGAAACTATGAAACTATTTCTAAATTCTTTAACAAACTAGGATAAATTTTAAATGTTCTTATATGTCCCAGGTATATTTAAATACATATGTTAAGCAGCCTTTATGCTTAAAATTACTAAAATCTAAAAATTTGAAATGCCATAAATTCAATACAACAAAACTGCAAAGCCAATGAAAATCAGATTAACTTTGTAAGTTAAATTAATAATTTGACATGAACAACTATTTATAGTATCTTTAAAAAGGCCCATCAAATAAACATTAAATGCAATATTACTGAAAAAAGAAAACCTGAGAATGAAAAATAGGATCTCATAAATAACAGAGAAGCTAACTCTACTGAACCTTTTAGCTTTTTAAGAAATACTGCTGAGGGGCCGGGGAGATGGCTCAGTAGAATAAGTGCCTGCCTGGCAAGCACAAGGGCCTGAGTTCAAGCCCTGGTTCCGCAAAAAAAAAAAAAAAAAAAGAAATACTGCTGATTGATTACCAAAAAATATTTGGAGTTGTATTTTCTCTTTATTTTGAGTCTTTTGCATGGACCTCTACTGGGAACCCTCCCTTGGTTCTTGGTCAGATAACAGATGTTAATTGACTTTCAAGGTAAACTCCACCTCTTAAGAGCTACAGAGGTGGGAAAGATATGCAAGTGGTATGTACACAGGAAGACAATTGAATTTTTAGTGTTTACCATGCATCCAGTAACACAACTGAATTTAGTTATTAAATCTACAAGTCTTTTGGTGGAGTTTTGGGACCTTCTCTGTAAGATATCATGTCATCTGCAAATAATTATCATTTAACTTCTTCCTACCTTTATGCCTTTTATTTCTTTTTCTTGTTTAGTTCCTTTGGCTAATGTTTTCAAAACTATAATAAATGGGAGTGGTGATGGTGGACATCCTTGTTCCTGATTTTAGAATGAAAACTTTCTGGTTTTGCACATTCAGTATAGATGTTGGCTGTTAGTTTGTTATAGATTATTTTTATCAGATTGAGGTAAAGACCATCTATTCCAATTTTTTGTATGGATTTTATCATGAATGGGTATTGGACTTTCTCAAATACTTGTTCGCATCTATTGATATGAGCATGTGATTTTTATCTTTGGCTTTGTTGTTACAGTGCTCTATGTTTATTGATTTGCATATATTGAATCATTTCTTCAACCCTGGGATGAATTCTACTTAATTATCATGTATAATCTTCTACATAATTTGATGCATTCTGTTTCCTACTATATTATTGAGGATTTTTGTGTCTATGTTCATAAAGGAAAATGACCTATATGTCTCGTTTGGTTGGGTCTTTCTCTGGTTTGGGTATCAAGGTAATACTTACTTCCAGGAATGATTTTTGGAGTACTGCTTCCCTATTTCATTGAAAAGTTTGAGGATTAATGGCATTTGATCTTCTCTAAACTTCTTACAGAATTCAGAAACACAATCCATCAGGGTTTGAGTTTTCTTCATGGTTTTTAATTACACCTTCAATTTCATTGACTGATATTGGATTATTTAGAATTTTTATATCTTCTTGATTCAGCTTTGCTAATTCATATTTATCAAGGAATCTGCCCTTTATTAATGTTTTCCACCTTCTTAGAAGAAAGTTTCTTAAACAAAAGGCATTGAAAGAGAAATTAAGGAAACAATGCCTTTCATAATAACAATACAGCTACTAGTTTAACAAAAAAAAAAAGTAAAAGATCTTCACACTGAATCTACAGTACTCTGAAAAAGGAAATCAAAGAGGATATCAGAAAATCGAAAAATATCCCCTTTTTCCTGGGTCAGAAGATCCAATATAGTAAAAAGAACCATAGTTGTTACACAGATTTAATGCAATCCCAGTCAAAATACCATATAGGATTTCTCACAGAATCAGAGACAACAATCCTAAAATTTGAAATCAGAAGAGACCAAGAATAGCAAAAAGAATTCTGAGCAACAAGGCCAAGTCAAGGCATATCACAATCTCCAAGTTTAAATCATAATATAAAGCTACTATGATAAAAACAGCATGGTGCAGGTAAAATAAAACAGACCTGAGGATAACTGACACAGACTAGAAGATGTAGAAATAACTCTAAACACACTTAGCCACATTATGTTTGAAAAAGGGGCCAAACAATCTCACACTGGAAGAAAGGTGGCTCCTTTAATACATGGTGCTGGAAAAACAGGCTTTTCACATGCCAAAAACTAAAATTAGACACAAGCCTCTCAACATGCACTAAACAGAAATTAAACTGGATCAAAGACCTAAGTGTAAGAACAGAAACACTAAATCCGTTAGAAGATAGAATAGATAGAAATCTTGATGACATAAGTGTAGGCAAACACTCTATGAACAAATCCCAGACTACAAGGGAAATATCACAAAGAATCAACAATTTATTAAAAAGTTTTTGTGCAGAAAAAAGAAACAAAGAAAAAAAGAGAAAATCATCAACCGATTGAAGAACCAAACCACTGAGTGGAAAAATAAAATTTTGCCAGCTGTTCCTCTGATAAAGGACTAATATCTAGAACACATGAAGACCTCAAAAAATTAGACTCCCCAATTTTAAATATCCAATCCCAAACAGTCTTCTAAAATTAATGAACATGCCTCAATGAAGAGGAGGAAATGGTAAATAAATATATTTTTTAAATGTACACCAATGCACATTTGAGAGAACTAAAATAAAATACTGAAGACTTCCGGGAACCCCCAGACCCAGTCCTAGCCCAGGTCCGGTGAGTGTGTGGAGAGCTTCCTGACACCCTGTACCGGCGGGACCAGTCCCAGCCCAGGCGCAGTGTGGGCCGGACCCTCTCCCACCCCCTCGGGCCGCCCC
>NW_004524746.1:1371131-1387729 GCF_000260255.1 Octodon degus | reverse complement strand
TATAGTTGCATTGTCTTAATGAATAGAATGATTTGTTCTAATGGCGTTTGTAAATAGGATCACAAGTCCGCATCTTATACAGCAATTAACCACTAAGAAGAATATATGCAGTGTATTATTTGTTGAAACTGTACTTCTGATTTGATTTGAAACTGTCTCATTGCTATCTGTTTATCAATAAAACTGTAGAAAAAAAATAAAAAAAGAATCTAAAAAAATAAAAAAAAATTTTAAATCAAAAAATAAAATAAAATAAAATACTGAGATTCCATCTTACTCCATAAAGAATAGCAATTATCAAGAAATCAATGAATATCAAATGCTGTTGAGGAAATAGGGAAAAAGTAATCTTTCTCCACTGTTAGTAGAAATGTAGAATTATAATAGACTGTGGAAGTCAGTACTCAAAAAAGTAAAACTGGAGGTTCCATTTGATCCAACCTTCCATTTGAAGATGCTTTTCTTGGCATGTTCCTATAAGAATTAAAAACACCTTACCACAGCAATTCATGAACAACCATGTTTATATCAACACAGTTTGAAATAGTTAAATCTTGGACATAGCACAAATGTCCATCAAGAAATGAATGGGTAGAGAATATGTAAGGGGTTTTTTATATACAGTAGAATATTCCTCAGCCACAAGGAAGGATAAACTTGAGACATTTATAGGAAAATACACTATCCTTGAGAACATACCATTAAGTGAAATAAATGGAAATGTGTAAATATCACTTTGTTTCTCTACTATAAGAAGCCAAAAATGTAAATAAGGACTAAACTGTATACTAGATATTATAAAATAAAATGTTTTACTGAGAAGGGGAACCAAGGAAAGGATAGGTTGAAAAGAAGGATGGGAAAAGAAAGAAAAAAAACCACAGAAAACAGGGAAATGGAAACAGTGTTCTTATAAATGAGAAGGGGAAGAGGGATTGAAGGGAACATAAGGGAATGGGAAAAAAGTACAGTTCAGACAAGTCATGTAGGAATGAAGTCTCTAAGACAAGAGTGATCATTTTGCATATTCAAAATGTACTAATAAACAACAGGAAAAAATGTGATAAACAGTAAGAGGACAGGCTTCTTGGCAAATGAAACTATTAACCTTGTGATATATCAACAACAAAGGGTAATATAAAGCAGATCACAATGCGAAACTCAGAAAATGATGTGGAATAAATATAAAATGAATCTAATTTTTATTACTGAGAAATTTACCTCTATCCTAATATTCTATTTTCTTCCAAGTTAAGACCATAGTTCATCGAGTTCTGAGGCTAACAATGTACAAATGCTTGACTCTGTCCTACCATTAAACCTGCATTTCCATGGCTCTTTCATAGTTAGACTCTTGAGGCTAGACAGAGAAAGGGAAGGTTGAACAGAATTCTTAGAATCAATGCAAAAAGATGCTATGCCAAAAATAATGTGTGTTCAATCTTAGAATACAAAGAAGGCCAGAAAAAGTCAGCAACATCAGGTGGTCACCGCACTCATTTCCAACTGAAACTGAAAATAACTGTGTGCTGGAATGAAAATAGCTCAATACAGAACGACTGGAAACTGCACATAAGCCAATTGAGCTATAATTGCAAAGTAAAAAGAAATCATGCTAAAATCCAGTTAGGTGACAGATAAAACTGTAGAACATGAACTTTTTTTTTCCTGAAAACCTTTAATTTTATCTTGGACCGGGTAAACTTCATAGTATGGTTATTTCTAAAACATTAAAAAGTCTAGAAGAACATGACTTTCTTTAGACTCCCCCTTCAAACAACCTGTGTGTGTGTGTGTGTTTGAGAGAGAGAGAGAGAGAGAGAGAGAGAGAGAGAGAGAGAGAGAGACAGAGACAGAGAGAGACAGAAAAAGAGACAAACAGAAACAGTGACAGAGAGAGAGAGACAGACAGAGACAGAGACAGAGACAGAGACAGAGACAAAGAGAGAAAGAGACAGAGACAGAAACGGATTTTGTTCTGGGTTTTTCTCCATAAGTTATTGGCTTTGATGGCTGCCTGTTGGGCCATGAGCTATGAAAAATTGAATCACCTTTTTCCTGTGCCAAATTAGAAATTATATTTGCCACCATCAAGCACTCATTTGCTATTTTTTGTTAATGCTGCAAGGACTTCTCCAAATCTATGACTACTGATCTTCTGAATATTTCTAATGTTAGAAAAATCATCCATTCAAATAACATTCATTAGTTACTTTAAATATCTATGTTTTTGGCCAGTCACTGACCTCAGCACGAGATATACAAACTCATAAGAATTCTTGCCTTCAAGAAACCCTTTACAAAATGGCAAGATCTATGCTTTGAAAGTTGTATGCATTTAAATACTTTTGCTTATAAAGAGGAAAAAGAAACCCATCCACAAATGTATGAAAGGCTGCTAGTGTTTACTATAAACTTATTCTCTCTTCTTTAACAGTAGTTTTGATGAATTAAAAAGTCTCACTACTTAAAAGTACATAATTAGCTTTGCTAGTGCCTAGGTGTGGCCTTGTAATGAGTTGTCACAACTGAATATAAGTGGCAGTTATAAGAGCCACTTCACTTCTGAATTTTTATCCTCAAAAGGGCTGGCAATGTTATTTTCAAACAAAGTTCACTTGCCTGTTACCTGCATTCTAATATTTTATGGGCAAAAAAAATCAAGTTCTAAAATGATTATGCGTATTATTCATAAAAGATACTTCCATAAAATACTACAGTTGATATAGTTTTGACGGTTTGATTTCTAAATAAATGTTATATGCTATGTTATGATGACAACAGTCCCATAGAAACTCATTATAAAACTGCAAAATACATCTGGGCTACGAGATTTGGATGTATTCTAGAGTATGTGTCAGGACGGAGGGTGAGGATCTAAGAAATAACTCATACTATAAAACTATTTACATATTCATTTATTTGACAGTCTTTCATGTCTTGCTTATGTTTCATAAGGAATGTTAATATGGATACTTAATTCAGAAGTTATATATAATTTCTTATATGTAGTAACTTAGTGTCTGTAAAGCCTTGGTACATTGACCACATTATTTAGCAGTACAGATAATGCAAATAAAGTCTTACTTTACTAGTACAAACTTCCTTAAATAGCAACAAGCACAACTGTCAAAAGAGTAACAGTGTAAGATAATATATGAATTGTACTTTGTGGACATTAGAAGAAAAATAGGATACTTACAGATTCTGAAAGCTTCAACTTGGACTATGTTTCATAATCACCTACAGGTTTTTAGACTCCTCAAAGCAAAGTACAAATATGTTCAGCATGAATGATGTACTTGCCTCCTAGGTAGAAGTATGAAGTGCAGTGGATAACTCATACAAAACTTTTGACTATGTCAACTCATGTCCATAAATAAAAAAGACTTGAATATCAAGTTTTATCTTTTTTTAAGTTTTTCGTTAAAACCTACTGGAAAAGCACTAGTTTCTTCCTTTTTTCTTTCCTAAGATGGAGTGAGACTGGGCCGGGGAAACAGCTCAGTGGCATAAGTGCCTGACTGGCATGCACAAGGTCCCGAGGCCAATCCTCGGTACTGTTAAAAAAAAAAATAAAAAAAAGACATATAAAAAATGGAATGACATCAGTCATAATTAAAGGTAAATTACTCTGCACACATAAAAATAAATTTTAAGCTATTCGTTTATAATTATAAAAATATAAACCATTTTCTCAGAATGTTGACATTTCTTCATAATTTTTACCTATATTTTTGGCTAGCACTTGTGAGAGTTTATCTCTGAGGATACCAGAATCTTCCACAAATATAGCTAAAAGTATAAATTACACTCTTATGTATCATAATGACCAATAACCTTTTTTTGTAGCACCATACTTTTATTTATCCTTTTTTTTTTTTTTTTTTGTATTTAGGACAGGGTGCACAGGGTATCAGACTTGTAGTGATTCTCCTGTTTTCAGCCTCCCAAGTGCTGGGATTACAGGCTCACGCCACCACACCCAGTCTCAATCACAGTCTCAGCATGCCCGGGGGCGGGGCCAGCACTGCAGGCCAGGGGATGGAACTCTGGGCCCCTGCATCTGCCTAAGGGAGCACTTTAATCCGCTGAGCTATTTGACCTGCCCTTCATTCATTCTTATTACATCAAATTAAAAAGCAATAAATTATTCATCAGGATGCAGGTTCACATAAATTTGCCATCATGTTTTTATTTTCTATCTTACTATCAATATTTACTTTAAGCAAAACTATCATTTCATTATAAACAAGTTTACATAGAAGAATTATGTGTGATTTTTTTTTCACAAATTTCTGTAACTATATTGGAGGTTTTCTTTTTTTTTTCTCCGAATGCCTTCAGGGCAGGTTTGGCTGGCTTGAGTTGTGGGGCTCGAACCACAGCAACCTGAGCCTGACTGCTTTGTTGAAGCAGCCACTTAAAGAACTGAGCTACGGGGCAGGCCCCTTGGAGAACTTTTTAAACCTTTAAATCTTTTCAAAATTCTGAACTGGTGGTACTCTATAACTTCTTAGAAAACCACTTTGTCAATTTAAAATTATTTCATTCACTATTTCTGGAAAGTTGTCAAAGCTCTTAAGGTAACAATCTAATCCTAAACAAATTTTATAGCACATCAGTATGTTATTTAAACTCTTCAACCTCTTTTTGGATGTAAGTTGCAGTGTTAACTCAGTTTAGGTTTAGAAAATGACTTACTTTTTAACAGTTTTCTATTATATTAGAACTGTGACTTTTCATTATGTAGCAAACATCTATTAGATATGTTCTTCACAAAAGTATTTAACGTCATAGAAAATGTCTAGAACTGAACTACACACAGAAAGACAGCATCACATATAAAAAGAAATGAAGTTGATTAAATAATGGGTTAGGTATGAAAAGCCATTTTTTAATTTTTGTCATTTCTCAATGCCACACTACCTAGGACTTTGTTCTGTAACAGAGGCCACAGTAGGTTTCAAACTTCCAGATCCAATTCATAACCCCACACATTTCCTAACCTAGAGACCCTACTTGCTACCAAATAAAGGTTGTCTTTAAAAGAAAGAGGAAAAGAATATAAATGGACTACACTATGACATTCTATAACCCATAAGTATTCATATAAAAGCAGTTGACAGTGATTCTATTTCTAGCATTATTAATGATTATATTAATAAGGCAATTTGAGAAAGGTCTTATATTCCCACATAAAATATTTATGACCATTACTGTCCCTTTCTGTATAGCTGATATTCCTGAGAATTGTCTAAAATTAGAACTACTTTTAACAAATATTCTAAGTTTATTTTCTTTTAAATTCATACTTATACATGGTCAATATACTTATTTCCCTTACTTCCATTTATTGGATAAGTGAAATTTTCTTCAGAAAAAATATACTGCATATGTCTAGCTAGAGTTGCTTATGCTGCTGTAATAAGTTTCAAATCTCAGTGTCACAAGAAAATAATTTTATTATCAGCTTCAGTAGGACATGCATATTTCATTGAAATAAATTCATTTCCTACCTACAGAACTCGGGCAGCCACTGTAATCCTGAAGACCTAGTGATCCAAACTATAAGGAAAGGAGTCATCAGACACACTGGGTAACATGTGGGGGTTCCTGCTCCCTCCCTCCCAACAGCACAAATCAAGTCAGGCAGAAGGGTACCTCTGGACTAACTGGAGATCGTCACAAAATTTGGTTCCATTGCGCAGTACAGGAAAGGCTAAAATCAAAACACTTTCCAGGCCATAAACATGAGTTTATTTGGCTGGGAGATTTTAAGAATTAATGAAAATAAGGCAAATTTGAAATTTCCTTGGAAAATATTTGTATATATTTTTATTTTATTGAAATAAATTAACATTTTTTTCAAAAGGCACTATAGCCAATAGGCAAACAGAGTGATGAAACTTAAACTAAAATTGAACAATTATAAACCTAAGTACAACGTTAATTTTTCCGTGTTGCCATCACATCAACCATGTAACATCAATAATAATTCAGTAATCATTATCATTTTCTTGACATATGTTGTTATATAATGGATGAAGCACTTTTCCTACAGTTGTATACCAAAACCCAAAATACTATTAGTGGTATTTTCTAATTTATATTAATTATATGATCAAGTTTAAAATTCCCAGTGCCTAGAAAACATAGTTGGAACCTCCTGATCTATACTCTGTGACAGAATGAATTTTTCTTTAGTATTTTAATTTTATTTTTTTATTTGATACAAGGTCTTGTTATGCAACTCAGACACATAGTGATCCTCCTGTCTCGGCCTCCCCAGCGCTGGGATTACAGGCATGTGCCACCACGCCAAGTTTCAGTGCAGCACAAGGTGTCCAGGACTCCTGGACCAGTATGGCATAAAGTACTAGGGATCAAACCCAGGTCCTCGCACTTGACATGCAGGCTCTTATGCCAAGCTGTTTTCCCAGTCCTGACAGAATGATTGTAATTTTTTTCCTTATAGAGTTAACTTCGAAAAAAAAAATCACATTAAACATTTCTAATACAAAAAATTTGCATGGGTAGAAATTTGTCTGCATTTAAATAACTATTAAAATTTTCTGGCCACTTATTTCAGTTTTATTGTATTTTCAGTTACAAATGATTTCTTCTCTTAAACAGGGATATAAATTTCCTGTATAGATTAAAGTAGAAGACATGAGCCATTTGCTCCTGAAAAGTAATATTACAACAAAGATTTTATCACCCTCTCAGTCCTTAAAATAGTTTCAATCTATGAATCTATCTTTAAAAAAAAAAAGACTCTTAAACAAAAAGCAAATTGTTCTTGCCAAGATTTTGAGATATTGGTATTCTTGAACTGTTAATTAACAATGAATTGAAAAGTTATGCTGAAAGCAGAAATTATCCCTAAAGATTTATATGGCTTAGCAATCCAGGAAAGAATCAAAGTTCTGTGAACCCACCTTTCATGAAGTTGTACTGTATTAACGATACCCACTATGGCAAATATTTTGTATGGTCAACATTATATTTATATATTTATTTTATTCAGTTAAGAATTTAGTTGAGGGTCTGGCCAAATAGCTCAGTGGATTAAAATGCCTGCAAGCAGGCATAAGGTCCAGGGGTTCATTCCCTGGGCCTGCGGAGACAGCCCCACCCCCAGGGCATGCTGAGAGGGCAACTAAGACTGGGAGAGGTGACCTTCCCCTGCAATCCCAGCTCTTGGGAGGCTGTAAACAGGTGAATTACAATGAGTCCGATCTAGTAATGAGACCCTGAACACCCTGTAGATCCTTCCCTAATACACACACACACACACACACACACACACACACACACACAAAGAATTTATTTATCAATCCTTTGCTAGTAGTCACTGGGAAAAATATGCAGGCTACTAATGAATTCCTAATCTTAAATCGTTCCGAGGGCAGGGACTTCTAGTCGATCAGGGGACATTCCTGGAGTAGCATTAGCCTATTATATATCTGTCAAACTCTGTCTACTAAAAAAAAGTATATATCTTTATTATATCACTTGAACAAGTCAGTCATCTTTTTATACCCTCAAAATGTTAATTATGTTATATGGTAGCATAATAAATTTAAAATACATTATATCTTAAAAATATAAGTTACAGTATTTATGTACATGTTTAAAATTAGTCTTTCTTTCCACCTAGAAAATGACATATTAATTCTTTTTTCTCTGCAATGTCAGTCTTAAATGTTTCCTATATCTGAGCTTTGTTAAGTATGCAGTAATTCCTATGAATCATTCTCCTCCTCTAAAAGGACACAGTCTAGGCAAAGTAGAAGACATGAGTCATTTGCTATTGTGAAAAGTAATGTCACACCTAAGACTGTAGAAGTCTCTAGTGAGAACAAACAAATAAGATTACGAACCCACTATT
The DNA here is from genome assembly GCF_000260255.1 of Octodon degus. NCBI lineage: Eukaryota > Metazoa > Chordata > Mammalia > Rodentia > Octodontidae > Octodon > Octodon degus. The sequence continues at coordinate 1,379,835 of NW_004524746.1, read as the reverse complement.
AAACTGCTTTAATGGGCCGTATTAAATAGTGTGAGCATGAGAAGAGGAACACATCAGTTGGATGACTACGTCCTAGAGGTATTATTGAGGACACTATATTTCCGAGATCATATTAGGTATGTACTGGACTTTTCTATGTAAAGATTCCAAGCAGAAGGACAGCATGTACAAACCCATGAAATGTGATAAAACTTAGCAGATCCTAAAACCTACACCGTTTAAAAGAATACTGCAATATAAAATGAAAAAATAAAGATAAGACTTAGGTAATTCTAGCATCCTAGCGTCATACCTCAGTGTAAACTTATGTCTAACTCCATGAATTACTACATTAACATTAAATAAGGGACAGGACAAAGGACTTATATCCAAAATCAGTTCATTTAAAAATTCTGTCACACTGAAATGAACAACTAAAATGTATTTTTAGAAACATGGAGAGAAGAAATCAAATTTTAATAATCCTATATAAGCCGCTGCCAGCATGAAGTCTTGGGAGTTCACCACTTTTTCAAGTTGTTTGGCTTCTCTAATATATTTTTCTATATTGTATGAAAAAACCTGAAATACTCTTAGATTAATGCTTCAACTAGATGTCATAATTTGATTTAAAATTAAACATTGCCCTCTATGTCCTTCATCCCTCAGCAGTAAAGTCAGAATCATTACTTTTTTAAGGAGGACTGAAATAATGTTTTACAGAAGTGACATATCCCAAATCAAACAGCTGATAGGTGGCTGAGTCAGAGTGCAATCCCAGTTCTTCACATGTGAACTGAAGCACTTGCTTCAACACCATGCTACACAAAGCAAAAATTATAATTTGAAAACACCCTAACTTCAACTTAAGTCAAATCATTTAAACACATTGAGCAAATGTAAGCTATTCACTAAAAAGTCCTCCTACATAAGTTAAATAGCCTGAGTTATAGATTCTGCCAATTAAGTAGCAAAAACAGCTGAACAAATATAAAAAATGCAGTGTGTCATCATGTCAGTGGTTTAAAGCAGACAATCAATGTAGAATTTAAAGAACTTATGAGTGATGTTTAATGTTGTCATTTGGGCATCCATTTGAGATAAAATGGATTGGCCTAACTTTTTCATGATTCTTGCAAGTAGAACTAATAAATGAGTAGAAATTAAAGAATTAAAGGGCAGTGCCTAAAACTGAGTATCACCATTCAGTTCAGAACTTCAAAGGGATGAATTAAATCTAGGAACTGTAATGGAAGACCTATGTATTTTTGTGTTTTATTGGTATAGTTTTCACTTGTAATCATAAAGTATATTATACTTACATTCATGCTATATATTATTTCATATTTATATTATAAATATTTTAGTTTTAAATAAAAATGTCTTAAAGCATAGGGGAGCTGGCATTATAGTACCGACCAAGGCTGCAGTGCTGCTTAATGATTTCCAAGAGTAGATAAATTTAAGAAATCATCCAATGCTGGCCATGCAAGATGAGGATCAAGGAGAAGCCACATTAAACAGAAACATAAAAAGCAGACTAAAACATCATGCAAAGTTCTTTCATTTGAAATGCCAAGTATCTAATGTGTGTGGATAAGTAAATTCCACTAAAATAAGAAAAAAACCACAGTCACACATGAATATTTTCTTTCCCCAAAACACCAGTAAAATAAACCAGGAAAAAAAAAAGGTCATGATCCAGAACAAGCCCCTATCAACCACATCTACCATAGAGATAGATTCCAGGCTCCAGCAGCGGGTGCAGACACCACATGTCTTCAGGTGATACCGAGGCTACAATCTACTCGCCAACAACAAGTAAATACATTTCTTTTATGTTTGCAAAACTGTGTCTGATTTTACAAAGGAAAAATACGTAATTAAAAACCCAAGGTTAAAAATAAGAGCAGGACAGAGTGACCACCAATAATCACACAGATTACAGAAGTTGTGGGTACTATCACAGTCTGGAACATGCAACACCTGCCCATGTGTGTGACATTGCTGCACCATGTTTCCGCACCATATTCTGTGCATCCCTCTTTCTTGGTATCTTTCTAAACAAACAAAAATAAACTCAGGCAGCTGGGAGATAGATAGGCAATCCATTACCTGCCTAGCAAGCACAAGGACCCAGGTTCGATCCCCAGTATTGCATGTCATGCTGGCCTGGAACCCCAGGTGCACCATACCAGGCACTGAAACCAGACATGATGGCATATGCCTGTAATCCCAGCACTGGGGAGGCTGAAACAGGTGGATCACTACAAGTCAGAGCTGTGTAGTGAGACACTGTACTAACAAAATAAATAAATAAATAAATAAAGGTTTTTTTTTTTTCAAAAAACTCTTCAATGAAAGGGAATTGTTTCTTTTTAGCTGGGATGAAAACTCTATTGTCTGTATTAACTTAGAAGTGACAGGGTGGTCAGATTTACCATGTAGAGTGTTATGGATAATTAAACTTTAAGCACATATTTGTAAAATTGTTCTTTTATATTTCATGTTAAATTGAAAAGTCTATTTACCTGTAGAAATATAAGCCTTTTTAAAGGAAAAGTCTTCATAACCTATTAAACAGATCTCCCTCAAAAAGGGAGGAGATCAAATATGAGTAAGTGAATATATCTAGAAATTTTCAATAATTTTTATCCAATAAGTTAAAGAACACCTAAAATCGGTCATTTAATACTTGCCAAAAGATACTTGCAAGGTCTTCCAATTTGTACTGAGCTCTTAGCTTACAGTACATAAGGGGGATCTATCCCCTGCTCAACAGAGCTCTCCTTATGCTAAGAGGAATTAATTAATTCAATGGCATTTAAACAAAGTACAAAGTCCAGGTAAAAAGTCAGAGATTTTTAAAAATATTTTTCTTCAATAGTTTCATGATTGAGAGACAAGAAAAGGATATTAAATTTGAATGAACATCAAGAATGATAGTTTTGGGCCTGAGGAGATAGCTCAGTAGAATAAGGGCTTGCTTGGCAAGTGCAGGGTCCCGAGTTCAATCCCTGGTACCACAAAAAAAAAAAAAAAAAAAAAAAAAAAGATAGTTTCTATGGCAGGATAGGGCTGGCAGAAGAGAAAAAACAAACACCTTCATTGTGAGGTCCCATATACAACTCCAATTTCAGTAAGAAATGCTTGCTATGACAACTAATATTCCTTACAGGATTATTTTTCCCTCAAAGCTCCATATATCCAATTTCAATTAGATTAATTACTTGTTTCTTTTTGTAGGTCACTCAGGCCTTAACTGGAGGTAGAAAGGAGGTACTTTATGATGTTGAGGAATATAATTCCATGATCACTGTAATACCCACACAAACAGATTCAATTCATTTATAAACTTCAGCTTCATCAGGAAAATGCTCCGTTAACTGGCTTTTCAAATGCCAGAGAATGGTTCATTAGCTTTAACTGTAATAGTATGATGACAATTCATGTAATAGAATAGAGAACCATATCATTTTATCTTCGTAAAAATAATGCAGTCTCTGATGAATTTAGGATTTCTGACAGTTTAGTTATCAAGCACTGATATAAATTCATGTAACATATTGAAAGAGCATATCTCTACTGTTATGGTACATTTAAAGTGACAAGAAATAAGACTGAACAATGATTCTTTGATCTAAAATGACTTTGTATAGTACATAATAAGCTTTTTGCCACCTGGCAAGTGAGAAGAGGAATATAAACTTCAAAGTATGCCCTAGTTAGAAGTGGCATAAACAGAAGTCCCCAGGTCATAACTTCCTAAACTGTTGTTTATAATAGTGTTTTGTGAGGGGATAATGCATCAATTTTACTCATTCCTTCAAAAACATATGTTCTCCTACAAACAAATAATATCTACATAAATCATAAGCTTCATAGTCTAAGACACTCTAAGGGTTTGAACTTAGTGGTTGTATAATACTCATTAACCGACAACAATAAAAATTGTCCACCTGAGATGCTCCTGGCCCCATGCAACTGCGGCTCATGCAGCAAGTGACTGCTGTCTTCGAGGTGTTGGTGAGAAAGCAGATCAGGACACAGACAAATGCCGCACTCCTTTCTGAGGAAGGGCCAGGGGCTCTGTAAACACTGAAATAAGTTAATTATCTGACTGAGATAGAGAAGCATGAGTGAAGCTCATCAGGAAATACAAGATGTACAGCTGAAAGGACTATTAAAACCTAGCAGGCTGATTTAGAGAAGAGGAATCCATACACACAGACAAAGAAAATATATAATGGGCAAAGGTGCAGAAACGCAAAACGGTGAAGTATGCAAAGGAAAGGTTACTAATTTAGCGTGTACTGCATAAACTGAGACTGACAAAAAAGATAGGCAAAGCCATACGATAAACGACGTTAAGTTACCCTCTAAGCATTCTAAACTTTATCTGAAAATCAATGGGAAATCATTAAAGGAGGTCTCTTAAGTATGATCTAGGTATATATTAAGAAGCTTAACTTGGTAATTTGAAAGGTGAAACTGACATAAGGCAAGGCAGAAAGACTTATTACACAGGAACATGTAGTATTTGGCAAGAACTAGTTTAAAAAATAATCATAATAAGTATAATTAACTTATCAAACTTCAACACAAATTTATTATGGGCAGTAGTGTGACAAACTGGATTATAAAAAGAAATATGACAATGAAAGGGTTTGTTTTTTGTATTTTAGGGAAGAGTCTACAGAGTGTTCAGGGTCTCACTCATAGATCAGACTCACAGTGATCCACCTCCCAAGAGCTGTGATTACAGGCACATGGCACCACGCCCAGTCTTAATCGCCCGCATAGCAGGCCCAGCGATTGAACCCCCTCCTATGCACCTGCTTGCTGGCACTTTAATCTGCTGAGCTATTCGGCTTGCCCCAATTAATAATTTTTTAAAGCCACTTAAAATCTATCTTTTTTTCCTACACATTTTTACACAGATGTTTTTATTATTATTAAAAATAGTAATAATATGGTCTTCTATAGCATCATATAATCTTTACTTTTTGTTTATCTTTCTGAAACAGGGCCTCACTATATAGTCCAAACTGGCCTTGAACTTCTTATTTGGCCCAGCCTAGCCCCGTACTTTGAGGTGATCCTCCTGCTTCAGCCTCCTGAGTGCTGGGGGCTCCATTCGTGCCCCACCTCACCCAGCCGTCTTGTTTGCCATGCCAACCTGAGAGGAAGCCAGGGCCTCCCAATGCTAAGCGAGTGCTTTCTGCCTGAATTATGCCCAGACCTGGTGCATCTGGTTATTTAACCAGGTGCTGACTGTTAGAACCTTGAGCACCTTCAGCAGCTTTTCAACAGACGGGGGCATTGGCAGGGCGTGGACCATTCTTGTGGATGAGTCCCTTAGGATCATTTCTGGAATCAAAGTCCTGGGTTAAAAGCACAAGTACTTCTGAGATCCTGAGAGGACCAGGAGAGGCCCCTCCCCAGAGCAGGGCTGACTCCTACTCCTGCTGCAACTTCCCCAGTTGCAGCCCAGCTCACTCCTTCCCTCTTGGAGCTTTTGCTGAAATGAATGACTGCTCCATTCCTGCTGAGTCACAGAGTCACACCTAAATCACAAGAAGAAGCCTGTGGCCCAGAGAAAAGCCGGTAGTCATGTGACCACGGCAGCATCAGCCTTCCCAGTGCAATCATCTGATTGGTTACAAGTAAATACGTGCTTTGTTTTCTATAAAATTTTGTTCAATATTTAGGACTCAAATATTTACTATGGAGTAACTGCAGTAAACATTTCAGTGAACATTAGAATTAAAAATGTTAAAGTAATATTATCATATGAATACATATAAAATCATATATAATCAAAATTATAGAAAAATTCCAAGAAAAAAAAGACAGGCTGTGTTTAACACTGAAAAAACCAAAACCTATTGGGAAAAGAAAATTTTCAGCAGCAAATTGAACTCCATTCCAAATTATGCTAATTATGAAAATATTTTCTAAATAAGCTAATATTAAAATGATCTACTTATTGCTTATATGCCTAGACTTATTAAATAGCTAGAAAATGTAGAACTATAGAATATATATTTACTGTCTGTATTTAACTGTCAAATGATGCAAAATCTTTGTCTTAATTGTCTTAATTCTTTAATAAAGGTAGGAAGACTGGTCAAATTCATGTGGTATTTTTCTGAGCTCAAAATTGGTACTTATTTCAAATAAATAAATAAATCAGTGAAAGCAAGAAAGTGAGGAAGAAAAATTTTAAAAGAAAAAAACTATAGTATTTGGTTAAATCTAAGCTAAGATTTTAATTTACTATTTTCTCTACTTACATATCTGTATGTTCAAATTATGAAGGTCTTAGATATTTTGAGATTCAGAGCTTTATATTCAGGACTTTTTCCCTGTTTGAGGATGAGTTCGTAGACTCGTCCTGAGCTATGGAGATCTGTCCTTCCAACTGTGCAGACATTCCAGAAGGACAATTAACTGCGTTAGTACTACCTGCAATACAAAGCAATTTAAAGCTTAGTTGTAGGGAAGAAAAAGTGCATTTCAGATTTGCATATGAATCGCTTCTTATAAAAGAGTTTCCTTCTTTCCAATGTGAGACAATGAATACACCTTGGATATTCCATATTACCCTGGGCCAGGTAAAGCCAGTTAGAACAAAGGGCAGAGGCTAGATGCAGGTTTTACTTTCCAGTCAGCAAAAAGATCAGGCTGTTAAATTCTTCTACTTCTTTAAGGAGGAAAACAGAACTAAACTCATGCTATATAGTCTAGTACTAGGTCAGAGGGAAGCAAAACAAGTGACAAAATGCCAGGATACAAATAATCACTATAAGAATCAAATACATTTTATCTGAATTTAATAATAAATTAGACTCTGAAGGAAGTTTTTGGGCACTGGCAAGAAAGAAGACAATTCTGCAAGGAAGTGGCCCAAGTCACAGTACAGTACCATTTTGCTGAGAATATTCCAGTGAAGTTAAAGGGTCCCTGAGGAGAAAGGAAGCTAAGGGCACAAATCTGAAGTAAAACTTTACAAAGGAAATTCAATTCACATACTTCTAACTTCGGTCCAAAAAGTCCAGGTTCATAAAGACTTGTGGCTGAAAGGCTGGTGGCAGCTATTCCATTTGGAGACTTAGCAGAGAGCTTTGTTCCTGGAGTATTTGACAGTGCTAAATTTAACAGTCCTGTTCCTTTATGGAAAAAATAAATCTATCAGATAAGAAAGAAGTTCACTGCAAAAACAAAAAGACAAATTTCCATCCATAGTTCTGATTATCTGTGCAAAAGTTCTAGAATTATAATTTTTAAAACATCAAAAATGAGAGTGATTATATAATAGATCTACAATTGATTGACTTTTCTTTGAAAATCATTCCAAATTTTACTTTTTACAGATTTACAGATTTATAATTTCTTTTATTTTAAAACAGAAACAACAAAAATCTACAGCCTAGGGCCAGCGATATAGTTCAGTAGACTCAGCACTTGCTTAGGCAAAACAGGGACAGGGATTCAATCTCTGACTGCACATGCCCCACTGGCCCCGCCCTTGGGCTTGCTGAGCTGGCTACTGAGACTAGGCTTGGTGATACTTGCCTGTAACCCCAGAGCTGGGGCGGGTGCTGAAAACAGGAGGATCCCTATGAGTCTGAGATGTGTAGTGAGATCTTGTACCAAATACACAAACAAAAAAGCCTAAATACTGATTATTTGTTTATTATTTATTTTTGTCTTTCTGAAATAGGCTTTCCCTATGTAATTCATGCTGGCCTTAAACTCACTTTGCAGCCCAGGCTTGTCTCAAATTCACAATGATCTTCCTGTCTCAACGTCCCGAGTGCTGGGATTACAGACATGAACAACCACATCTGACACTGAAATTATTTTGCAAAAAATTAACAAATGAATAAATAAATTCAGACTAAAACAAAAAGCAAATACCCTGTATATTCCCTGTGGAATAATATGAATAATACTGAATTTTAATTCAACTGTGCATAAGAAAAGTTTATTTTTTTCCATTTCAGATCAATTTGACTTATAACAATTCTAAATACCACCTCCTAAGAGAGGTGTGAACACAGGGTATAAAGAAAACTTAAGAATGAAGGCCTATGATATAGGAGAGTTTTAAACAACATAAGTACTTTAACAAATAAAGTGTAAATTAACCTCAATAAGAGCAACATAAAATTATCCTATATTTCAAGAAAATTAATACCTTTTAATTTTTATCTACAGCAATACCAGAGATTATACAGCCCATTACTGGGATTCTAACTAAACAAAATGAAATCTGTATGTGAAAGAGGTATCTGTACTCCATATTTATTGCAGCACTATTAACAGGTAACAGAATCAATCTAAATGTCCAACAATGGAAAATGTATAAAGCATATATGATACACACACACACGGATATTATTCACCTGAATAAAAAAGAATATTTTGACAGTGACATGAATGAACCTGGTAGACTGAAATGTACCACATAGTGATAAATGAATATCACATAATTTCACTCACACAGAACAAAAAAGGTGCTGAATTTCAGCAAGCAGAGCACTGGTTCCAGAGGTTGAGAAGCTGAGGGGTGTTGAGGAGGTCAAAAGACACAGAACTTCATTTGCTCCTAAATCAAAGAGATCTATTATACAGCATAATAAATTCCCCCAAAATGTTAAGCATAGATTTTTAAGTGTTACTGCCACAGAAAGCAGTAACTGGGTGCATATGTGTTATT
>NW_004524746.1:1340663-1371031 GCF_000260255.1 Octodon degus | reverse complement strand
TTATATATGTATGTATATAAATTAGCCTAAATCAGTCATTAGACATATATATATTTTTCAAGACCTCATGGTTTGTATTTATAGTAACATATATGTAACTTTTTCAATTAAAACTAAAATATTATAAAAATTTGATACCAGAACCTCTCTCAGAAACAAATGAAGTAAAACAAGCCCATTTTCTGACATAGAGAAGACACCTCATTTGTGTCATAAAAGAGCAGCTGCTCGCCCTCTAGAGTCCATTCTGCTATCATTCAAGAAGATTTTCAGAGGGATTCACAAAGAGTTAAAATAAACTATGAAAATCCCTGGCATGGGCCAGGGTTACAGCTCAGCGACACAACACCTGCCTAGTAAGCACAAGGTCTTGAGTTTCAGTCCCATTTAAAAAAAAAACTCACTGGCATGTCACTGGCTTTTGGGGCAAACTGAGTTAATTTAGTTGGTTTTGAGTTACCAATTCATTTAATCATTCTGTGAATTTGGACTGCTTTGTATTTTTCAAGTATTACAGTAGACAGAAAAGGCACATTGCTAATAACATACAGGCCTGGTCTTTAAGAGGCTCCCATTCTATGAGAAAAATATAATATCAATATATTATGATGTGCTTTTGATCTATAATGTCTTTATATAATCTTATTCATTCTCTCCCTTCTTGATACATACAACCTGGATGAAGTTGATTGTTTCTACCAATATGGTAAGGTGCAGTATATTTACTTACTTTTAGAAGAAATGGACCTCTATTACTCATTATCTGAGAAAAATCCAGAGGAAACCCCTCTTATTCTTTTCCATAGCCCAAGCAGGAAAATGATCTTCTAGGCAAGGGTCTTCTACCCAGAACCAGTATGGAGAGAGAATTAATAAATTACCTCACTCCAACATAGGTTTTAGCTGTCTCACCTTTACGTCTTTCTGCATCAACAGACTAACAGCTATGAAGTACAGAATGGTGCTTAAAAATAAGGCAGAGTCAATGTGGTAGATTAAAATCTACTCATGAACTATTTCATTGCCCTTTGTGGAGCCTGTCTGTGAGATACATACAAGCAGTGTGCTGCTGAGTTCACATGACTTAGTGAACACAGGTAAGTTCTGTGTAGTAGTTTTAAATGGCAGCCTATCGTATGGCGCATTTTCCTTCCAATCCATTATACTACAGACATGACCCAGATAAAGCCTGTTTCATCAGCTGAGTCCCAGAATGAAGATGGTACAAAGGCAAGCTGCAGTAGGCTCTTGAGAGCCTTGTAATACCAAGGAGAAATAAACCTTTGGTAAGAGAGACGTTTGTTCTAACCACATCAGATAACCTATCTGAAGTAATGTAATCACTCCTCTCTAGCACTATCAATGCATCCCAGCTCTGTTATCTTCTCCTTGTAAAAAGCAAAAGAAACTTCATTGTAAAATAAAAGGCATCTGCTATCTTTTCCTGTTTGGGGCTGTGGTATGATTTTTGTTGTAATATATGACCACAGTAGATTATACATGGACATTCTGGAATGCCAGCCCTTAAATTCAAATCTGTGTCTTTTCAGCTATGGCATCATAGTCAAGGAATCATTTTCTGAGCTTCGCATGTTTTTCCCGTAGAATATGAATATCATCCCAAGATGATGTTTTGAGAATTGAGTTAGTGCATGTAAAACAACTAGTGTGTACATGTGAAATGCTATGCATGTTATTATTTACCATTACTTTACTATTGTTATTTGCTATGGCTGCTGCTTGCCAAGATGTCTATGCTTCCATGAATGACACATTTGTGTTTTTGTTTTTCTGATCTCATTTCCCATCATTAGAAAGTGATCTTGCACATATATTAAAGATATACCATCCAGAAAGCTAGTATTTTCAGGAATCGTTTCTATGCTCAGACTTCACAATACCTGCCTATTTATTTATCCCTTCCTTTCTATGCCCTCTGCTGTGTCAGCCCCAAACTTCCTGGCCCTCTCTGATCTCCTGCTACTCAGCCTATGCTCACTTCATACAGGCAAACAGCTCTTACTCTCCCCTATACCTTAACTTCTGGGGTCTTTGCCTTCACTCCTCCAAAGCTGTCCTTTCAGGTATTCACCCTGTTCTCATCTTTTTGAAGACTCTGCCCAGCTGTCATTTTCTTAAGATCTTTTTTTTTTCCAATTATAGCTCTTCCCAACCTACCCAACTCATCCATATATCTTACCCCAATCACTCTCTTTACATTTTCTTGTTTTTGTCATAGCATTTAGCACTTTCAAACATTATGTAATGTGCTTATGATGCATGTTCATCATTGCTTCTTATCTATCACAATGAAAGCTCTGTAAGTGGAGGGTTTTTTATTCTGTTCACTGACTCCAAGCAAACAGAACAGTATCTGGTGTGTGAAAGGTGGTAAATGAATATTGTGGGCTGAGGAACCAAACTGAGCATAAAGTGAGATCCTTTCGTAAGCAAGTCTTTCACTTAGCAGTTAACTACAATATGATGGAAAATGAACTTCTAACAAAACTGTGCTCATGAAAGGAGATATAAAGTGCCAAATGTAAATGAAGCCTATGAGGAACTGAGACAAAATGAAGGATTTTAGATTCACTCAGATTTTACATTTGGATCGAAGAAGGTCAGCTATTTCAGTCTAATAAGGAAATCGTGCCCTCAGAAGCCCTGAGACTGTAGAACTGTTTAGATCTGTACTTTAATATTTAATTTCATACATTTCCTGAAGGAAACTGATTAATAATTGCAACCAGTGAAGCATCTACTTTAAAAGATTGACCCCTGAAAGCTGTTGTTTATTTGAAAATTAATATAGTACTTTTCTTTCCTTATAAAACAAGCCACTGGTGAATCATTTTATTAACTTCACAGAACTAAAATTAAACTAAGGCAAAATATGAAGGATAACTGCCACACACTTGTCAGTAATTTTTTAGGACAACCGAGATGATTAATACACATTTTGATACTCTCAGTTGACTGTGCTGAAATATTAACTTGAAATGATCAGGTTCTTCTAAACTACTGTTTCATTTTATCATTTATTATTTATTTATGTATTTGGTTTTTTGGAGAGGACATCTCACTGTGCAGTTGAGACTAGCCTTGAACTCACTATACAACCCATGATGGCCTATAACTTACGGTGATTCTCTTGCCTGTCTCCAGGGTAGTGGGAACACAGATGTGTACCACCATACCCACTTAAACTGTAATTTTAATAAATGTACCTTAATTCCTCAAAACTGCCAGCTCAAGACTAGCTCACATACATTTAGCAAGGAAGAAAGATTCAAGATAACAAACCCAGTACCAAATTTCATCTCTAGTTTAACAATCCATCAACGCACTCACATGCTTCAACACCCACTGCAGTTTGGGAATTGAACATCTGCAAGTTAACCTCAGAAAGTACAATCTTTTGAGGACAAAGCATTACTAGCAATCTGAAGAAGTGAAAATGTGAGTGATTAATTTCTCCAGAATGTTTGTGGCTGTTTTCTGACAGTATGAAAGTGTGGAAGTAGTGGGAAAAATACTAAAATCTGAGCCAATAATGAAGGGCCTTTCAGTGACCTATATGCTAGACCCTTTTTCATTGTTTGCTTTGAGACAGCAAATTTATCCAGGTAGCTGGGCTTGAATTTGCAATCCTCCTGCCTCAGCCTCCCAGAGTGCTGGGATCGCAGGCATGTGCTACCATGCCCAGTTTTAACCCTTTTATTCTGTATGGTAACCAGTAATTTTTTGAAGAAATTTGCCTTACAGTAAAATTTCTTGCAAACATTCTTATATTACTGACTACTAAAATGAAAGAAGCTGGGAGTGATGTAGTACTCCCTGCTGTGAGTTCAAGGACAGCGTGGGCTACAAAGTGAGGTTAAGGCTAGCCTGGCCTGCAGAGTGAGGCCCATGTCTTTAGAAGAAAAAGACAGACAAACAGACAGACAGACAGACAGACAGACAGACAGACAGAGAGAAAGCGCAGAATTAACAAAAACAATGAAAATTTAACTGTAATGTACAGAAGTTTGTGCACTTCCAATGAGAAATCTTGATATCTTTTGTTAATACATTTTATTAAAATATATATTAACACTTCTACATATTTTAAAACAATAAGATTTTCATTGACAGAGAAAAGTTATATTTTAGAATGAAAAAGATATTTACAAAGAGATATTATAAATTGATTTTTTCAAATTTCTAACAAGAGTACATGAATTAGTGTCTTTTCAAACAGTAGGCTGGTTTTCATAGTCACATACAGATGGGCAAACACAAAGTTATTCTGAAATCCAACAAATTTTCACTGAAAAGTGAAAACTCTCTACCTTATTCTCAACTAGCAATTAGCATTTTTCACTATTAAAGAGAAACATTATCTCTGGATCTACAGGAAAAGTAAGAAAAAGAATGTAAGATTATTAAAGGTTAAGAAATCCTTGACCTTACATTTTAGAAATTTCACTCCTTGAGCCCATTGAGAGGTCGAAGCTAATGCTGAAATATTTTGGTGCAAATGAACCTTGACATAGTACTATAATCTGAGACAAGTCACAGAGGAAAAATAAGCAATGTGTCCAGAAATTTAGAGGTTACATGCTTGGTTGTGGCTTGCCCAGCTGCATAGGTATCAAATCAACTGTCCCAGGCCTCTTTACAGTCTGGCAACTAAGAGTTCAAAGGAACTTTGACCTTTAAAGAAGGGGTTTGTCAAATTTTCTGATCAAAGAAACAAATTTTCTGATCAAGGAGGTTATGGGGCAAAAGAGGAAAGTGATCAATGATGTAGAGTGTGCCTAAGGAGAGTCACATGGAGAGAAAACATTCTCTCAGGCTTTCACAGACAGCATATTGGCCAAGCACTGGCCGTGACTCATCCACATGGCTGACACTGACAAAGGTTCTACAATCTGAGGTACAGGATCTCAGCATAAATCCTGAGGGCATTTCATTGACCTTATCAGACCCAAAAGTTACAACTCTTGTTGCATAGGTCCTGCTTTACCTTGGTCTTAACCATCCAGCAGAAAAGTAAACGAAGTATAAGAAGTAAAGCCATGCTGTTATGTTGAGCTGTAGGGGAATCAGGTCAACAATTTCTGACGTTGCCAGTGAAGCGGAAGACCCAATACTATTATGGACTACTGGACTCTTTTAGAATATTTTGCTGAGTTAACACACCAATAATACTCAAATAACAGAACTTAACAAAAAAGGGGATACAGATGAATGTCCATTTCATATCTGTGTCTTCAAAATGGTTAGGACAGATATATAGTTGCATTCTCTTAACAAATAGAGGGATTTGTTCTAATAGTGTGTGTAAATAGGATATCATGTCCGCATCTTGTACAGCAATTAACCACTAGGAAGAATGTATGCAATGTGTTAATTATTGAAACTGTCCTACCAATTTGGTTCGAAACTGTCTCACTATTTGTTTATCAATAAAATTATGGAAAATAAATAAATAAATAAAAAGGGGTTTGTCAGGACAGATGCAGGTCTTCCTTGGTCACTTTGATAGGACAATAAAAGACAAGGATTTAGCTTTTAACAGGTATGTCCACATTGCTACTTTTTCCTTTTGAAAATGATTAGACAATTAATGGGTCACTATTTTCTCAACTGACACTACACACTGAGTTTACTGATTTTCTTCTGAAAAGTAAACCCTAGAGCTATTTAGTAATTAGAATTTTTAAAAACAAATTTTGCAAAAAAGTTTTCTTTTAAATTAAGGAGAAAATAAATCTTTGTTCACGGAAGGGAAGTTTTTATTGGGAGAAGTGTCTATTTTTAATTTTTTTCTTTTTCAGAACCGGGATTGAACTCAGGCCCTTGCGCTTGCCAGGGAAGTGCTTGTTCCACTGAGCCATCTCTTAAAATTTTTGAATGTATTTGGTACAGGGTCTCACTATACAGCTAGGACTTGTAGGTAGGACTCCTGTTTTCAGCCTTCTCAGTGCTGGGATTACATTCATGCATGACCACACCCAGTCTGTTTAAATTATCTGTATTTTTATTCAAATTATATAATTTTCAGGTAGGCATTTAATCCTCAACATATATTTAATAATAATTATTAAAACTTCAGGTTCTGGAGTTGGGTATTCATAATGATGCAAATATCATAAATGAAAAGGCAAATCATTTTCAAAATGATCCCCTAGTTCTTTTTTCTAAGGGGTTAGAAAAGTAATCATTATACTCAAAATAGAACAGGAAGCCCTCTGCTGCTTATACCCTTTTGATTTACCTTATGATTTGACTTTTCTTAAAGCTCCAGACCAAATTTGAATTCTAAATTCTGCTATTTATATTTTGGTCATAAATAAATTCTTTTACTGCCATGAATTCCAAGAAATCTCCTCTGTAGAAGCTGCATGATAGCTACCTTGCAGATTTACTTAATCTCTAAAGGCACAGTACTGTGCTTGCCACATCGTATGCCCTCAACAACCGTAAGCCTGCTTAATAATTTAAATATTTTAAATACTAAGTTTTAAACACTTAAAGTGCGCTCACATATATTGTCTCACTGGACTATAAGGAGAAAAGAAAGGAAGGAGTGAGAGACAGAGGGAAGGGGGATGAGGCAGCAAAGGAAAGAAGAGAGGAAGGGAGGAAGGGACTGAAGGAGGGAGAGAGGGACAGACAGAGGAAGGGGCAGAGGGATGACTGGGTTAACAAACACTATTCCAATTAGTGATTTATAGATAAGGAACTATGACCCAAAAAGTCCTGTAATCTGTTCAATGTTACACAGTTCTGACAGATTCAGATTTTGAGAATATTTTTTTTCCAAAATATTCTTCTAATAAATAAATAAGACAGTTTCAAAGAACTTCAAGTTAAGTGTTGGAACCAACCTGTGGTGCCGATATCTACAATAGTTGTCTTCTAACCACACCCTGATGCTTCCCTACCCATTGGGTTCCAGCACAGAGTAGGACAGTGGTAGTGTGTGGAGGAGCCATTCCACTGACAGCTTGTGAGAAAAAGTCCTGGATGGTTCCAGCATGGTCAAGAGCCTCTGCCCAGACCCCAGAGTCTATCTACTGTCTACATCCAAATGAAAAGGTATGTCACACAGGGCTTGAGAATAAAAGAAAAAATCCATGATGTGAGCAGCTCCCAACAAAGATACCTTTCATAATTTAAAATAATAAACAGTGAATATGATTACTCTTCTAATCCTTTAGAAAAAGATAAAGGGTGAGGGTCAGCCAGATAGCTCAGTGGACTAAAGCGTCTGCTTAGGCTAACTCAGGGGCCAAGGGTTTAATTCCCGGCCTAGGGTGCACTGAGCCTGCGACTGAGACTGAGCATGGTAGTAGCTTGCACCTGTAATCCAAGCCCTTGGGAGGCTCAATACAGAAGAATCACTGTGAGTTTGATCTACATAGTGAGACCCTGTAGATCCCATAGACCCTGCCCTAAATACATTTAAAAAAAAAAGGATAAAGGTGATGGTGTACATCTCTGTGGTACAAAACTAGAGGATAATTAAGCCATAAACAAAATCAATACTCTAACTTTGCCTATAGTAAACATGTGTAGTGGATTGCCAACTGGAGGTCAACTTTTTACAGCCAGCTGAACTGAACTAGCATGGTGCTGGGTGTGGGAGTGCCACCTGAGGACTGGTGCCAGCAGCATAAGACACAGAACTAGAGAAGCTATTGGAGAGACTGTTAGGGAAGCTGTTTGGAAACTTGGGGATTTGTTAGAAGCTTTTGGTTCTCTTGAGATGTTCCACTGGAGGACCTGGTCTTTCCTGATGAATTTGCCTATTCTCACTGGAGGAAGAGCTCGGGACTTCCTTGTCACTGAAGATGGCTGTAGTTCATGTGGGGGACTCTGGTCCTCTATGAGCATCATTTCCTGGCTCCAGAGGGGAAGATAGTGCACTGCTCAGTATCCCAGAGAAGCTCATAGCACTGGTTTTCCTGACAGGAGCTCGGCTGGTCTCATCGTCACAGAAGTTCTGAGGAGGGTCGTGGTACTTTTGAGGGAAGCTCTGGTTCTTACTTGAATGGTGTTTCCTGGCTCCAGTTCAGCTCCTTCGGCCTGCCAGCACAGATCTTTCATCCCACCGGCACAGACTTTTTAGCTTCCACCACTGGCCTTTGTGACTTCTCAGCATAAATTTGTGTAACAGGTCTGTATGAGACACTGTGTTGGGCTCTAGGCCTCCAGTTGGACTTGTGGAATTCATTGTTATGGGCTCTAGTTCTTCAGATGGGATCATGCAGGATATTATCATGGGATTCAGACCCTCAGCTAAATTCTTTGGTCTTTAGCACAGATTTCCTATACTCTTTATATATGATTTTTTGGGAGGTGATTCATTATAAAATATGTATCCTGTATTGTAATGCTCCCCTTGTGAAGTCCAAAAGCACCACACCATGTTAACACTTACTTTGAAATTTTAAATACAAAATTTAGTTTTAAAATAATCACACAGCCAACTGGCCAACTGAGTGATCTGACACTGCCCACACCTCTATCCTCAGCTCTATCCTGAACACTCTAACTGCTCCCTCGGAACTTGAAAGGACTCCCTTCTCTGTCTGCGTTCCTTCTACAATCCCACTATCTGCTCCAATTATACAGTGTGCCTCTCTTTCCATAAAGATAAGCAGTCCAGGCCTTTTTTTTTTTTTTTTTTTTTTTTTTTTTTTTTTTTTTTTTTTTTTTTTTTTTTGGTATCTTAAGGAAGGGTCTACAGGGTGTTCAGAGTCTCACTACTAGATCAGATTCGTTGTAATCTCCCTGTTTATAGCCTCTCAAGAACTGGGATTACAGGCATGCACCACCACACCCAGTGTCATTTACCATCTCAACACGCCCTGGGGATGGGGCCAGCACAGTAGGCCCAGGGATTGAACCCCTAGCCCCTGCACCTGCTTGCAGGTGCTTTAATCCAGGCCTTTCCAAGCCAAGGTATATCCATGAATTTCCTGCCTCATTGAAAGACTTTAAGAAATAATATTGTGAAGGCCTAGTCATTACCGTGCCTGATTACAACAATTATATACTAAATTTTCAGCAGTAAAATATAACTGAAGGATAGTAAGTAACCAAGATCATTTTGGAAGTTTGGCTTCAGTGCAGAAATACTACAGGAAACATGAGTTTAAAAGTTAGTTAAATGGCAGGTATACTTAACAGGTCCAGGCATTTCTTGTTTCTTCAAAAATTATAGTGGAAAATAATTTTAAAATTTCCTTGACCTGATCTGATTTTTTAAATATTATCCTTTTTAGGTTTAATCATTACAACTCAGTGATTTCTCAACAAAACAAAGCTTCCTTTTTCATGTAAATCACTGTGATGCTGTCTACTAATTGTGAAACAGTCTCTAAAAATTTCATTTGCTCCATGAATACTCCCTGGCACACTTGCAGCTGCAGCCTGTATGCCAGATAATCTGGATTACAGTCCTAACCTTACCTCCAAGGTTTGCTACAAAATATCTATTTTTATTATTATCATTATTATTATAACACCAGCATACAGATGGTCTTTGAAAGCAAAACATAATTTATTTTATACCATTTTGTTGCAGGAGCAGTGTTTCCATTTACAATACACAGTAATTTTCAATTATTGAAAATTAAGTGAATGCTGGCAAAGAACAATACTTTTTTTAAAAAATGGAAAATTTAATCCACACTTCTCTAAAATCACTTACAGATAAGTCTCACAGTTATCAAACCCCTTCAAGATCTTTCTCAATCCAAATATTTTAAATGAATTGTACATAAGTAATCATAAACTGAACATGTCTTATTTTGTCTTTTTTCTTTTTTTTTTTGAGACATTGTCTTGCCATGCAGTTCAGGCTGGCCTTGAGCTAATTGTGTACCCAGACTGGTCTCTAGCTCAAAATGATCCTCCTGCCTCAGCCTCCCGAGTGCTGAGATTACAGGTATGTGTCACCACACCCAGCTCTGAGCATTTCAATTTTATTACTATGTAAGTATGTGAAAAGTTCCAATTTTGTTTCCACATATATATTACCTAAACATTTATTAAAACATCTATTTTTTACATTTATAGAAATTTACATTAATACCATCTACAGAGCTTCTTATAACACACGTATATGTTAAAAAAATCTTAATTATCTTTTGCTTTGGGCACATCTTTTATTTTCTTTTTTCCTGTATCCTTAACCATGTATGTCAAAAAATATTAAGAGATTACATATTCATACTCTTCATTCCTCACAGGCCCAGCACCTTAATCAGGACTTGGTAAAACTCTCTAAAAACAGCGCCTGCCTAAACCAGCAGCTGCAATAAATGCAAACATATTCCTGCTTATCCTCTACCAGTAGGGATTACAAACAGGCTGAGAAGTTCATGCTGATGCATAGGTGTTTGTGCAAGCACAGGCTACAGGACTCTTAGTCCCTCAGTTTCCAAGCAGGACGAGAACTCCTGGACTACTGCTGTGTGACACAGTTCTTGGCCCCGAGTCTTCTGTCCAACCTAGCATTCTTACTGTCCACTTCTGAAAGTCAGACTTACAATACATCCCAAATGCAGGCTTTGTAAAATGATATCCTTGAATTAGCTCCTTCCCTCCTCACTTCTGTCTTGCTTCCACCCATTTCTTTCCCTTCCTCTCTTCTTAACCCATACACTTTCCTTCCTTTCCTTTCCTCTTTTCATCTCTACCTCCATTCTTCATCTTCCCTTCCGTCTTTTTTTTTTTTTGCAGAACCGGGGACTGAACTCAGGCCCTTGGGTTTGCCAGGCAAGTGCTTATATTCTACTGAGCTATGTCTCTGGCCCCTTATAAAAGGGCCAACTTGGACTCTTTTTTTCCTTTGGTGGTACCAGGAATCAAACTCAGGACCTTGTGCTTGCCAGGCAAGAACTTATTCCACTGAGCTATTTCCCCAGCCCCTCCTTCTTTCATCTCAAACAAAATACAAATAACTAATAGTGATGAGCTTCACCTTGGCTTTCTCATAATCTCACTCTCTTTCATCTTTTTATACTTCAGTTCACAATATCAACTTTATTCCAATATGTTCTTTGTACGGTTTGTTACTTATTCCATTTGACTTCGTACAATCTTGGTCTTCCTCCTGTCATTATCTCAGTTTGTCTCATCCATCAGGTGTGCCTTGAAATCTGTGGGGTTTTTTGCTTTGAATGTGGACTTAACTGCATTTCTCTAGAGTTAACAGTATCAAAATTGCCTTCAGTTAGTAAACAATCTTATTTTCTAGAAACACCCAGTTTAATGGAGTCAATGGCACACTGGTCCCAGGGAAAATTTGCCAAAATGAAATTCCAAACTAGTAATACAGTGAGATTAGTTAGACACACAATTCTGAGATCAGAAACTGTGAATGAAGACAAGCCCCAATAGTAGAAATGCACCATGTAAAAGTGATGCATTCACCAAACATTTACAGTGTATCTACTGTGCACCAAGTACTCTTTTAGGAGGTTGAGATACATCACTGAAGAAAACAGAAGGTGAAGGATATGAGAGAATGATGATCTAGAAAATTAAATGATGAGACAAAGTTAGCCAAATGAACACCTGGGGCAAGTGTTCCAAACAAAACACATGAGTACAGAGACTCCTCTGAACTCCAGGAATAATAGAAGCAGAAGAAGCCAAGGAAGCTGAGATGGGTGAACAAAAGAAACTGTGGGGGATGAACCAAGGGCAGATTTCAGAGGAAGAATGCCAGGGTGGGAGCTCAGGTAAAGCCATACTGGCTTCAACAAAGACTTTGGCTTTTTATTCTGACTAAGACTAAAAGCTATTCAATGGCAATAAGCAGAAAAACACATGCTCAAATTTCAGTAATGACAGGATCACACTGAATGTTGAAGCAGGGTAAGGGTTAAGCGGGACTCTGGTTAGGTTGCTGTCGCAACAATGCAGGCAAAAGTTGACAATTGGTATGGCAGTGTGATAGCACAGAGAATTGGCTGCTCTCTGAATATATAGTATTTTATACATGAAGCAATAGATTAGGTGTGAGCTATACAACTGAGCTTAGAATCAAACTGGACTTACTCCAGGTATTTTTCCTAGACACTGAATGAATGAGGTTTCCATCATCTGAGATAACTCAGATAGGGTTAGAATAGATTTTTATGGAGAAGACTGGAAGTTCAGTTCTAAGTATATGCTGCTTCAGAGATTCCAGAGACATGTAAGATTTAACCAAAGTCAATCTAAAAGACAAACTGCTCTCTTATCTACATTGTCTGACCCCATTCCCAGTTATTTTTCCTCTGTTCCCCTGTCAGTATTTTTCTAGGGAAAATATCCCATTTGAACTTCCTGATTGTCACTGCCTGTGATCCAATCTGTAGTAGTACTCAGTTGGACAACTCAAAATATACTGTACAATGTCCAAAAATAAAATAAGCATAATGGTTGAAGTGACTCTGAGAGTAAGCCATAAGAGATAGCCTGTGTCACAGAATTGCAGACTTTGAGGAGCCTTAGGCAGATTCTACAGAAACCTCTTATTTTATCCTTGAGGAAGATGAAACTCAGGAAGGATAAATGACTTTCAAAAGGTCAGTTGTCTACTTATTACAGAACTGGAACTAGAACCAAGGGACCTTTAAGCCATTAGGGCACAGTGCCATGCAGTTGATTTCCTGCTTTCACTATAATTCAGATGGTGCACCATTCAAATTCTATTTACATATTTTATTTGGAATCATAATTAAATGCCAGACTTTTAACACAGAGTTACCATTTTCCTGGCCTTGAAAACAAAACTTAGTCTTTTCCTTCCTTTTCTAATTAGATATGTTTTGAGACCTTCTGTTAACCTTCAGATGAACAGGACTATAGATTTTACAATCTCACGAGAAAAAAATATTTCCACCAGTAGAATACCCTGGGATTTAAGCCTGGATAAAGTACTTTTAAAGATATTTAAACAGTAGAATCAGTCTAAGTAAAAAGAGTAATATTATAAAAACTTACCCAAAAATCTTATAGTTAGAAGGTGCTATAATATCACAATTTATAAAAAAAAAAAAGGTGAGATTTTGCAGCAGCACTTCTATTGGCTACAGGTTCAATCTAATTGTGCAATGAAAGTCTTAGGAGAAAAGAGAAAAAATGATAGATGCAATCCACCCAGGTAGCGATTACTGAACCAATTTAATTATAACCTTTTGTAGTTGCATAAAATAAAGGCTACTGAGGTTGCTTCAACTTTTTAGCTGTACTTTCTATATATTCAGGAAATCCTCCACAAGACCACAATGTTTACTAGATCCATGAAGAAGGCAATACATTCATAGAGAGCTGTAAATCCTTCTAATTCAGTTCCAATGGTACAGAAATAGCCTAGACTTCTTAAAGAAATTAAATAATCAGCTGCACTCTAATCTTTAAATAAAATTAGAACTCACTTTGGAACTTACTTTCAACCAGGTTCTCCATTACACTAATGAGCCAAATAAGGATTAATGGTGATTATTGCAAATCAGTGTGTGAAATTGTTGAAGCTGGGATTTTAAGCGCTTCTGCTCTTGCCTTTCTGCTTTCCAAACTTCTTTTCTGTCTGCTCCTTTTTATGCACTATGCTTAGCATGCAACTCACTCGTCCTGTGGTACCATTGCTCATTCTTCTCACTGACCCAAAAGTCTCAAATCCCAAAGCTCCCTCCTCAAATCAATGCCTTCTATAAATTCTGTTTTTGAGCACAGGAAGGTAATTTATTAAAAATTTATTGTACAAAGATGATTTGCTGAGAAATTAGCTTATATTTTATCTCTAAATGTATCTCATTATGGCAAGAATAAAAGGGGAAAATTGTTTGATATCTAAGAATGTAACAAGGCATTGTTCTTTAGGACACAAGTCAGCATAACAGATTTTTTTCTGTATGCAGAGCTATAAAGGAGAATTTTTAAGGTTAGCATTGGGTAAAAGAAATTTAATAATCAATTCTTAGCTTCAATACTTATATCAGGCATGTGGTACATTTAGGCTCCGACATAATTTGTAGCCTGCAGGCATAAAGATTGTTGTGACAACCAGAAATGGAAGGAATATGTAAACATCAACACACTTGTGTAGGGCACATATACAAGCATAGGTTTTCTTGCCACAATTAATAAACAATGAAGTGCCGCCATGTATGTTTTCATGAAAGTTATGTGAGTTGGACTTAACTTTATCTGAACAATGATATATGATGTTGGCTACACAAATATTTAAAATAATATTACCTTTTGCTTACATATAATAAATAGGATTTCCTATTTATTATATGTAAGGAAAAACAACAAATACATGTCATTTTAAGTCACTGATGAATAAAAATAATCATTTTCTTTCCTTGAAAGTCATGAGTTTCCTTAGGTGTTCTACTCATTGTTTCACTAGATCTAAAATTTTACTTTGCTGTGTTTAAATTGAAAAGAGTGTAATACTAATGTCAAGATTGGGCAATAAAGAACACATTGCATTTCTTTTAATAAGAAAACGATGCAGAGAATACAGCAGGAGCATTTTCACTCTGTTCCAAATCGTATAAAACAGAACCTTGATTTTAAAAAATTTTAGAAAACACAGTCTGCTTTCAAAGTAGGATGTTATAAAGCCAAAACAGTTTAGCACAAAGGCACCATCTTTGAATAGACTGCAGGTATATTCTGTTCAGTTTTGCAGCTTCCAAATCTGACAGTTTTCCAGTTTTAAGACCAAAAACAGAAGCATGATGTAATGTGCTAAGAGTATGCTACGTACAATAAAATGTAGCAAGAGCAAATGGATATCAAAGATATGCTTTGATAAACTCTGCCAATAATAAGAGATTGTTGGAAATTTTGGTTCACAAACATGAAACCAAAGAATAACCTTGCAAAATTTCTTGATATGAAGATGTGCCTTTCTTTGCCCTTTCACTGCAATACTTACCACAGTCTCTGTACATAATAAAGCTCACTAAAACTATACTGAATTTTACTTTAGTGAACATAAGCAGTATGTTAGTAGTAGCAATGATTAGTGTCCTTTTCATTAACCACAATTTTGACTGTTCCCAAAAGTAAAGGATATGTATTTTTACATAATTTTCACACTAAGAAAAATCTGATGAAAATCTTTTAAGATGCAGAAATTTATTTCAACATAGAAGTTTTTCATTAGTAGAGGAGAAGTTCTTAAAGTTTAACTAACAGTCTGCAGTCCCTTTACCAGCAGAGTTCTCTGCTGTGCCCAATGGGCTGACGTCTGCTCCAACTGCCTTGGGTAGTGAAGACTGCTAACTTTGACAAGCGTGATGTCTTCATGGTGGGATGTTGTGCCAGCTCAGGCAGAGATGGACCTTAGTGGGAAAGCAAGAAGCTCCCTATGGGACAATCACACAAAAAAATTATTCAGCCAAACTGTCACCATACCTTGCTTGTCTGCCTAAAGCAAACATCTATGCTAAGTGGAATTCTATGCCTCTGTTGTCCCTTAATAAATCTAGGGGTCTGAGTCAGTTTGGGGCTTTGTTCTAATCTAAGGAAGAGCTCTGGCCCCTCCAACCAAGATACTCTCTATCACTCATGTCTTCATTCATCTCTACCAGGGTTTGCTGGCCTGAACCCGGCACTTTATTAGGAAAAAATGAAGAATAAAATTTACCATACTTTTTACATAACCAGAGATGTAACTGAGGATTTGTACTATTTTCTGGGTACTAAACATTGTGAAGACACACAAAATCTGGAAACATAAAGCTGCACAACTTATGAATGGTTTAGAGATGTCATTCAGCTTACATTCTATATTGGTGGTGGTACAAATGAATGGAACACTGAAAAGATCAGGGACTATAAGACAAATACAAAACTATTTCAATTCTCCCACGTCACCTTAATTATTTGTAATATATAGAATGTGAGTGTAGTTATGGAAAGAGGAGGGGCGCATTCCATGGCAAAAAATTGAAGAAAATATTTATGCACAGGGTGTAAAATATTTCCAAAAGCTTCCACTGATAACATAGGCATGAGTCCAAACCTAATCTGTTTCCATTAGAGAACATAGCCACCACCTAAACTTGACACATTCTATTCCACTCTCAAGATCAATGAAGGCCACTTGAGGTCTCTTTCTTTCTCATTTTCTTTTCTTTTTAATAGCTGCAGATGGGATGATCACTAAGAGATAAGGGTTTGGGGGGAGAAGGGGATAAAAAATAAGTTAAGATTCATTGTATATATATATACAAACTCTCCACAATAAATGTAATCATTACATACTCCAGACAGAGACTAATAAATTTTTAAAATTAGGAGTATAGGCATACAACAAATACATACAAACAATAGACGTTTAAAAAGTGTTTATTATGCATGCAGCTCAATGCTGAACAGCATAAGAGGTAGATGAGATGATTATTTCTGGATGTAAAAGCAAAATTCAGGTACATGAACTATCTAATGATCTATGCAAGATAACAGATTACCAAGTGCTGTGCAGAAGAATATGGCCTGCACCTTATTAGAAATTCACTGATTACAAACCTCAGGCACAACTGACTTCCATGCCAGTTGGACTTCAAGGAAGTCTTTAAATAAACACATGAAAAGGACTTGAGAACATTTCAAGTAAAATAAATTCATGAGCAAATGCATAAGGGTGTCTATATATTAGAGATACTGCTGATTTTGAGCTAGTACAGATACAGAATCCATACAAAGAAAAAATATACACAAAAGGACAGACAGGAGAATGAAACTTTAAGCTGAAATCACTAAAGCAGAAAAATGAAAAAGTTTGAATTCACAGCAAGACAAATATTGTAATTATTTGTCCCATCTACCTATCACCAGGTGACCATCTTAGCACTTTAATTCAGATTTGTAAGCTAAAATTAAATGCAAAACCCCTAAGTTTCTGCTAGACTTTCCTATGGGTGGTGAAGGGTAGATATTTCTAACTTGAATCACCTTTGAGTGGATTTTTCCAAGGCTATTAATCTTGATACTAACATATCTTCTTAGACTGTTATAAATACCTGTTGTATACATTGCACTAATCTCTATAGAAGTAACTGTTCTGTCTCTATGGTCAATTTCCATCATTATAATGTATTTTCTGTGTCAACATTTTCCTAGTCCATCAAACTCTATTTCATATTCTTATGTCTCAGAATCACTACTTACACTTAGCTCCCAATTTTTCTCATCACATATAATATTTAACTGACCGAAGCCAATGAGCACATGTGCTACCCATTAGGGTCTACATGTGTTCTCTCAAAATTCTTTGTCGAAGTCCAAATCATCAACATGACTGCATTTAGGGAAGAAAAAAAAAAAAACTTTAATGAAAACTTAATAGCCAGGTGGCACCATGAGCATAGGGCTGTAATCTAACAGAATCTGAATCTTTGTACACACACACACACACACACACACACACACACACACACACAAAGGCCAGAAGTGCACTTGTGCCTGTGTGTAAATCCAGGACACAGGCTTATGAGAAATCAAACCTTCTAGGTGTCTTAACCTTGGACTTGAAATTTTCAATGTACGAGAAGTAAATTTTTGTTATTTAAGATATCCATTCTGCTATTTGGTTATAACTACCCTGGCAAAATAATATACTGCCCTGTATTTACTGAATACTTGTTTTCCTTCTTATTTGATCTTCTGGAAGTTAGGAAATTATCTGATTTTTAAAAATTCCATAAAATGTTAGGGTATTTTATTTGTGATAATAATATTAGATGACTACATGTAAACATGCATGAATGGACGAATGAATGAGTGAATAACATAAATGAATGAATCTCAGATATTTAAAGAGGAAAATGCTCTTTAGGAATATGTAAACTGAGGGCCGGGGAGATAGCTCAGTGGAATAAGCACTTGGCCTGGCAAGCTCAAGGACCTGAGTTCAATCCCCAGTTTTGAAAAAAAAAAAAAAAAGATGTAAACTGTTTCCAGATAAGAGAGTAAAAATAATTTATACCAGTCTAAAACAGGTACGCATAAATCCAGGGTTTGAATCCTCTTTCCTTAACAACTTTGCAGTTTTTAGTTTCATTGTTTAAAAGTTGGGATCATAACATTTAATTTTTAGCATATTAAAAGTAATAGACTATTAGCATTGATTCTGGTTTCTAGTGACACTTTCTTAATAACTATTGGTTGTTTTGATAATTTTAAGCAGTTCACTTGGAAAAAGAATTAGCAAGGATATAAACTGATTAACATATTATGAAAGGTCTAAAATGGTGTAATACAGAAGATAGAAAATAATTTTCAATTATTTTAGAAAATAATTATAAATAGTTCTGAAAAGCACAGCTCCATCTCAAACTCTAACCTTTGCAATGTTCTCTATCCACAGAGAAATATAGTTTTGTGGACTGGGGAGATAGCTCAGAGGTCTAAGCACCTGCCTGCCAAGTGCAAAGACCTAGGTTCCATCCCTGAATCCACATGCCGTGCCAACCTAGGAACTCCAGGCACACCATGACAGCCACTGAAACCGGGCACGGTGGTACACATCTGTATTCTCAGTGCTGAGGAGGCTGAGATAGGAGGATCACTACAAGTCTGAGCTGTATAGCAAGAACCTGTACCAAATAATCAAATATTTAAAAAAAAAATAAACTCAGTTTTGTTTCCAGAAATGCTAACAAGCCTGTAAATCAAAATATGATTAGGATCACATAATACTGGAGATTGACCTGGAGGGTATAGCCAAAAGAAAAGCATAGAAAGGGAATAAGAATTATACTGAAAATGTCTATAAAAAGCTCCACGCTTTCCTTGCTAATTAAGAAAATAGAGCAAATCCAGAAAGAGCTGATCAATACTCTAACATGTAAAAATTCCACATATGGTTATGCTTATTCTAACAGCCAAACTGGGGAGTTCTATGTTGATCAACATGTTCTCAGTTAAGTCATGACAATAGTATTTTACTTTTATGATTATCCTATTTCTCCCCATAGTCATGAAGTACTACCGTAGGACCAAAGATCTATTTGGTTACTCAACACATTAATTTATGATGTAGAGTTCACATTACAATATATTCATGTTTTATGTTTACAAGGAAAAAAGCCTAATGCTTGTTATTACCCTTAAAGTAACTATACTCTCAGTGGTTTCATTATATTTCTATTTTGTTATAAAGGCATACCTAAGGGAACACACATTATATCATGACTTTCTAAGAAATGTCACAATCGTGCAATCACCAGGGACAGCATTCCTTCTGCTCAGGAACATACCACTTCTCAGCAGTTTTCCATTACAGCATTAGGCCTGTGGGACTGGCATAAGGAATTTGGTGCCCACCTCAGTTCAAGATTAACAGACAGAAGTCACAGTATTCATGTGCCTGTCAAGAATGGTTTGTCCTTTCTAATAACTTTTCTTCATCTAAATTAGTTTGATGTTCTTATAGCTCTGGCTTTTAAATTATAACAGTTTATATGCTCTTTAGTAGAAAAATTTATGAAAAACAAAAATATTATTTTCTA
Organism: Octodon degus; assembly: GCF_000260255.1. Classification (NCBI taxonomy): domain Eukaryota; kingdom Metazoa; phylum Chordata; class Mammalia; order Rodentia; family Octodontidae; genus Octodon; species Octodon degus. Next base: position 1,351,508 of record NW_004524746.1, on the reverse strand, counting down.
TGTATTTAGGTATGAATTAATTTTGCTAATTTGCTGAGGTGAGTGATAATGTATGAGATATTTACATAAGGATTTATTTATTTTTGTATTTCGTACAGGGCCTACAGGGTCTCACTACATAGATCAGATTCATAGTGATCCTCCTATTTATAGCCTCCCAAGCACTGGGATTACAGGAGCACACCACCATGCCCAGTCTCAATCACCATCTCAGTGCACCCCAGGGATGGGGCCGGCACTGCATGCTGGGGGATCGAATTCCCGGCCCCTGCTTTAACCTGCTGAGCTATTTGGCCAGCCCTACATGAGGATTTAGAAATTATACCAAGTTAAGTTTGTCAGCACTCTAAAACCACTATGAAAATTCATATAGTATAGTTTCTCCAACGCAGAACTTCCTAATAGAAGTTACACACGTTAAAGACTTTAGACAAAAAAGCAAGTGAGGAAGAGAGTCATTTCTTGGTTGGGCGAACTAACAAAATTTAAGAAGAATAATTAATTTTACCAGTACATTGACTTAATGTCAACTTTATTCCTCCCAAAATAGTACATAGGCTCTAATAGTATACACTTAAACATATTTTCAATATTTAGTAAAGCTAAAGAACATATAGTCGATATAGTGTACCCTACATGTTCTCCATTGATATCTTCTAATTCATTAAGCAAAATAAATGAACCACATACATTCCCTTATATCAAGTAATGACATTAATCATGATTCTGTATGTGTACACTCTTTTATAAAATGAATTGCTCATGCAAAATATTCTAAGTTATCTAAAGTAAACCTCAGTAAATTACAATTAGCTGCACTTTAACTTTCCTGTAGAATCGAGAATGAAGTCCATCCATATTACCATTATTATCTATTTTATGTATAAAAATTTATTAATTGATTTCCAAAGAAAAAGCACTCACTGCTTATTTTAAAAAATAACTTTTTGTCATTAAAAAGAGCTACATTAAAAAAAAGAGTATTATGATTTTGCAAGTCTTTATGTTGGCTTCACAGAAGAGAACCAGGTCCACACACTCACTTTTGTACTCAGCTATTGAAATATCTTGTTTTGCTTTAATTATTTGAAGAAAATTTTGCATCATACAGGTACGGAGAGGGAAAGAGGTAGAGTATTTTAACAGCATTTTCAGATAACTATTAATATTTTTTTCTTGCCACTATACAAAAATCTCAAAAAGTGATCATTTATAAGGTAGATACAGGGTAAATCTAAAAGCTTCCAATGAAATTTTATAGTCTCTTAAAATTCATTCTTCTGTAGTGTGCTTTGACTTGATCTTTTACAAAATAATAAATTTGTAACATCCTACACTGGATGTTTCAAATATTCAAAAAAATATTGGTTCTCTGATTTATATTCATTTTTTAAATGTTGAAATATATAATACATAAAAACATATTGTCTGTATCACCACCAATACTAGCAGGAAAGCCTTTAATTATTAGCAGCTGCAAAACTCACAGTAATAGTTCTAACAGGCTAATTTCATTCACTGAGAAAAGGTCTGCCACATACTCACATCTGAATAGCTAGATTTGGTTTGCCAGCTTTCTCTCAAGAAAAAATGATACTGCATTCAACAGTGGTTACTCCAATTTTCCATTCAAGCAAGGCACAGTCCTTTTCTTCTTGAAATAACTGAGCTACTTTCATTTGAAAGAGAAATGCACTACATGTATTTCTTCTTTTACTGCCTAAGATATCGAAACGCTAAAAAGGTAACAGATTAAGATTTAATAAAATTAATAACTTTTGCTGTTTCATATTCATAAGTGAAACTGGCTTCTTTTATGCATTGAGTATGTAAGAATAAAGAATATGACAGTTTGGAGTCACTGCCTTCAGTTATCTAAGGCACTTTCACCATTCCTTTTTTTTTTAGGAACGGGGGATTGAACTCAGGCCCTTGCTCTTGCCAGGCAAGCGCTTATTCTACTGAGCTATCTCCACAGCCTCCACCATTACTGTTTTACAGCATTAATGTGCCTATCAATACAATGAAAAAAGCAGATAATGTATTAGAAGGTGATATAAATATTTGACCTGTGAGTTTTCTAAAAGTGTCACCAAGATCCCAGGGGTCTGCAACACACAAGCTAAGTACTTTTGCACTAGCTCAAAACAATTTCTGGAATTTGAGTCCCTTAGGTTCAACACTCTAGATACTCTACAGCTACCAACATATCCAGAATTTTAATTAAGTATTGGTCACATTTCCTCCTTTTTCCCAAGTGGTTACCTTTTCATTTTTCCCCTCAGATACTATCGTTATTCAAGTTACACATGTAAGAGTTACTCTTGATTTTCTTTCTTGACCATTGTCTAGTCAATAAACGCACACGTATAATTCAACACTATGAAGACTGAGTGAAGAGCTTTCAACACACACACACACACACATACACACACACATACACACACACACAGACACAAACTCACAATCAGCTGTCCTATAAGTAGTTTTGTTTCCTAGGTTGTCTTTTTCTATTCATCCATTGCTCTCCCACTTCAATTAACATTTGAAAAAGCAAACCTAGGTGATGAAATAGATGTAATTTTGAGAGACTGGCTCCATCACACAGTCACAGTCTCAATTCCTACTTCTGTGACTTCCTAGATGAGGGACTTTGTAAAGTTACTGAAGCCTCTTACAATGTTTGCCTCTTTAAGAACAATTACATAACTTTTTAATCACATATGGCTACAAAGATAAATAAGGACAATTCACAGTAATTGCAAACATTATCTGCCATGTTTCTCTCACTCCTAAATTATACTCTTGAAATTAAACATTTTAGCTTACGTGTTGGCCCCCTCTATCTATGCGCTGTCTATGTACTTGTTACATAGTACATGTCATCAGTAATGTAATACTGCTTTCAGATATTTTTTTATCTGAGGCTGGTGAACCTGCAGAAGGCTGACTAGTCATTATTGTCCAAGGTACAGCACAGCATGTGAAATGTATTCAATATATATAATTATCCATTGATAAGTATTTTTCAGGTATGTTTCAATTTCCAAAAATTCTATTATCAAATTAAAATATATATTAATGTGATAATGCATATAATCAGAATCACAGTAGCAGAATTAACCCAACAGCATATTGACTTCAGGTTGGCAAAATCCTAAATCCATTTTTAAGACACATTTCTTCTGAAGACTTTTAAAAGCAATAAAAGTTTAACTTGACTATGAGTTGGCTTCTGAAAAGATAGGTATGATCTATAAAACTCAGTAGTACATAAGCAATTTTTTAACATAAGCAAAATGCCATGTATATTTTAGGAGAAAATGTTTATTGCTTCCTTCAATCTCAAAAAAGGTTGTAATTCGAGCAAGGCTTGTAACTACTCTTTTGGAAAATGGCAGCAAATGCAGTGCCAGGAATTGGTGGAGTTCATGTCCAACTAGAAGAGACATGTTCTTCAGCATGAAAATTTTTAAAGTATGTCAAATCACACAATGTTTATTAGTTCTACATTTATCTAAACCTTAAAGACAAATTACATCAAATCTACAACTGTAACCTCAAGTACCTGCAATCTGAACAAGAGTCAAAAAAATCAAAGCACTAAATTGCAGCACCAATATTACTGCCTGATCATGCACGAAGCGTGTCTATTTGCTGTCAGCACTGCTGATGGCACAAAGAACCTGTTACCGTGATCTGGGGTTGTTTCTTGAATGTGTGTGTGCATTCTCCTGGATTTGAAAATGATTCAAATTAAATTAATAAATGTGTTTAGAAAAACATATGACGCACGAGATAATCCATAATATGTATTTTTATACAATGCAAAATTATACATAACATAAATTATAATATTCATTGTCATTAAAATTTATATATCTATATGCATAACATATAACAATAATGTTATCTAAAAACCTGTGGATTTTCTAGAACAATAACTTGCTCGAATTAATATTTAATTTAGATAGAATTTTGAGTGAAGTCCTCCCTGTTAACTATCAAAAGGCATTTATATTTCAATAGTTACACCTTGAGCCAGGAGTGGTGGCCCATGCTTGTAATCCCAGTACTCAGGAGGCTGAGGCAGGAAAATCACTGTGAGTTTGAGGCCAACCTGGGTACAAAGTAAGTTGAAGGCCAGCCTGAACTGAGAAGTGAAGCTCTCAAAAAGACCAAAAAAAAAGACTTCAATTGTTCTATAATATTCAATAGGGATATGTTAGTTTAAGATACATATTTCTTTAGACTTATTTTGATGTTATTACAATTTATATGTAACTTTGTATTTAAATACATCCACTGGACTTGAATATATATATTGCTCACATCAGTATTTGTCAATATAAAAATATGACTGGAACCATTCAGATGATAACAATTGAATTTACATGGACTACTTGTTAGCACGTGGTCAGGCACAGGCTACTGTGGGAACAGAAATCTGTCTTAGGCCAAAGTTGACTGAAGAGCTGAGACAGAAATAATGTATTATAGCCATAAATATTCTGATCTCCAACACACTGATTACAAATTCACAGGGCTGCCTCTAAATTTGCTACTGAAATCGTTCTCCTCCTGAAATAATCATTATCAACTTTTCCATCTTTATTATCTGTTCTTGTCTGCTCTATAAAAATGAGAAAATTAAATGCAAAAATATTTCCATTAGTGCACTGTTAAAGCTGTAAATTTAAAAACAAATCAGAGAATATGAAAGTTAAGATCCTCTTAGTAACATTAACTTGTCCAACACTGATTATATATAATTCCTAGATTACTGGTTAGTGTTTTAAATGTAGATTTTATTATAAGGCATAAAGTATGTAGGGGAATTAATGCTGTTATGAAAAGCCTAACTTTTCATATTCTTGAGTTATAAAGGTTAATACTTACAATCTTAACACTATATTAGAATAGGATGTTTCAATTAAATAAACTAAGAAAATAAACTACAGTCACTCAATAAAAGTGATTTTTTTTCTTGAAGGGAATATGTAACATCTGAATTTAAAGGCAGCTGATGAAAACTTTAAAGATGTTTTTGTTTTTATAAACACTAATAAAGCTACTTCATAAGATTATGCCAGAAAGATTTGTAAAACCTTGTATTATACAAAGTAACCAAAATTCATAAATAACAATGCAGATCAACTCACATACTATACAGTAGTATACATGTTAAACATGTTTAATTTTGCTGTTTATTATTTTTTAAAGAAACAAAATACTACCTAGATGTGGAGCAATTATTATTAATATTTCACAGATCTTATGTTGTCTATAATAGAATACAGATAAAAAGAGTAAGACATGTATTAAATATTTTTCAGTAGTACATGAAATGAAATAGTGTCTGGTCTATGCTAACTGCTCAGAAAACATCTGCAGAATGAAGTAACTGGCATGCTTATTTTCAAGACCACGGCACGGCAGATCGGAAGATCCCCGTTACTGACTGTGGGCACCCTCCGAATGGCTCAGCACCAGGGTGATCTGAGTAACCAGTACAGAGGCTACTAACGATGGCAGTGATGATGAACATTTTAGAGTCTGAATGCACAAACTCCAACTCATAACCCACTTATTTATCAGAAATTGCCAACACTGCAATTCAACCAGAATACTGAGATTCTGGTCTAGAAAACACAACTGTTACCCAAATCTTGGCTGCCTGCAACTTGCCTTGGAGTCTGGTGCCCGGAGCAGGGGCTTGCTATATCCCCTGTGGCACATGTGCCATAGAATCATCACCACTGCTCCAGGGATAAAAATTCAAACATGAATGTAATCTGCAGAAAAATTTCAACTGAGGATATCACCAGAAATTCTAGTAGTAGTACTTCAGAACATTATATTTATTATTTAAGATACTTCACACTGAGCTAAACATCAAACACGCTCTAGGAAAGCAGTGTGTGTGGCACCCATGGTAGTGCTGATGTGGTCATATCGGTCTTATGTTTCTCTCCCACTACTTCAGATGTCCATCCAATTAGTCACATAAGCAGCATCATGATGGGTGGTCGAGATATCTCAGTGGACTAAAGGACCTGCTTAGCCAAGCTTAGGCAGACGCAGGGACTGCTATCAGATCCCCAGCACGACTTGCCACACCAGCTCCGCCCCGAGGGTAGGCTGAGCCAACCACGGAGTCAGGGCATAGTGGTCTACACCTGTAATCCCAGGAGGATCACAATGAGTCTGAGCTGAGTAGTGAGACTGCTACTGGTTGGTTGTTACAGCCAAATATATAGGGAAAAAAAAAAAAAAAAGGAGAAGCCTCAGGGACATGCAGCCTTCCTCAGACATAGATGAACAAAATTAATTTCTTCATGGGTCTGAAAATAAGGCAATACCAAGTAGCAAAGGTCTCCCATAAAAGTGAGGTAAAATAAGATACGAGTGGCATGTAGTACTACCGTTTTTGAAGTGAATATACTGAAATTATTCTTGGAAATATTTATGACAGATGTGTATGTGCATATGCTCATTTACATACATTGACTGATAAAATAAATACTGTTTAAATAAAGAAATTATTACAATAAAAGACATTAATCTTAAAATATTCCTACTCATACCACTTATCTTATTGTGTTTGTCACTCTTTGAAGCAGTTCTGGAACACCTCTTTCATGAATGATTTTGTGAGGTGTGATCATCAAAAATGTGACTACCACTGTCGAGTGCTATCCAACAGAAAAGAAGACTAAAAACATTAAAGTGTGTTTCCAACCACATACTCAGCTGGATCTTCCTCCAAGTTAAAATAACCATGGAAGGTAAGTACTTGGAAAAGATTAAAGATATCAAGACAGTTACGATAGCACAACTAGGACAAAAGAGAGGAAAGGAAATCATCTAAGTAGAAGTCCATGTGCATTATAAAAACAAATTCACTTTTTTAAACTTAAATCCTCTAATAAGTCACTTACTCAATATAGTATGAAGACTTGACTCAACTAGTACATTAACTCACATCCCCCATTAGAAGATAATCCCTTGGAGGGAAGGAACCATGTGGGAAGCAACCTCCATATTATCCACCTTTTCAGAGTACAGAACAAAACATCACTTAGTATGTGCTACAGAAATGACAGCTGTTACTAATAATTCTTCTTGTGTCAATTATCAGAATAACTAAAAGAAGCTCCCATCACATTTTTTCAAGACATTGTGTCAAATCACTTATTAGGAAGGTCAAGGTACAAGAAGAGAAGTGCAGTATGAACTGATTTAAGAAAGTAGTGGAAGAGAGAAAAAGAAAGAATACAGTAAGAAAAAAATGGCAGAGAATTTTAAAGAAGCTATTTAATTTCAGCATGACTATACATTTTTCTTACTTTGGGAAAAGTTAAAGGTTATATTTTAAATATGACATGGGGCATCATAATCTGTTCTTGGTTGATGGATTTAAAGGTCATAACTTCATTCTTGTCAAAATGAGCATTACAACTAACCTTTTAAAGAAAAACTAGTATAAATAATTGGTAACTTACACTGTCACTTTTCTCCAACATAACTACCTTTCTTCCCTAAACCATGAATCTCAACCGTTGGATGGTTTTTGGACTCAAAGTAAAAAGTCTGAGAAACACACTCAACAGAGTTAAAAAGTAGCTACACAATGAGAAAATATTTGCAAATCATATATTTAATAGGTGTTTAAATTCAAAATCTATTTAAAAAGTTCTACAGCTTAATTAAAACAGCAAATAATCCTATCAAAATAAGCTATGAATATACATTTCTCAAGGTAAAAAAATGATCCACAAAGACAATGAATATGATCAGAATCAGTAATTATTAGGAGAGTTCGGATGAAAACCACAATGATACATATCATCACAATAATCAGATGGCTACTAGCCACAAAACAAAATAGCAAGTGTTGCTAAGGGTAAGGAAAGACTGAAACTCTTTACCTCTTGTGGGTGGGAATAAAAAATGGTGCAGTCATTATGGAAAACAGTATTAAGGTTCCTTGAAAAATTAAAAATAGAATTACCACTTGATGCAACCATTCTGCTTCCAGAATTGAAAGTTAAAGAGAAATCTGTGCATCTATTCTCATAATAGCATATATACATCATAAGCAAAAGAGTGGCCCACTGTTCGTCCATGGAAAACAAAATATACATATGTAATGTTATTTGGCCTTAGGAGGAAGGAAATCCATACTATTTATAGATGATTCCTAAAGACACTTTGCTTATTGAAATAAGCTATAAACTGCTTATGCAAGAAATCTACAGGAAATTTTCTTTTTTGTTGTTTTTTTTTTGCGGAGCCAGGGATTGAACTGAGGCCCTTGCGCTTGCCAGGCAAGTGCTTATTCAACTGAGCTATTTCTCTGGCCACAGGAAATTTTCATTCATAGAAACAGGAATAAGATGATGGTTTCCAGACAGTTGGAGGATGAAAAATGAGGTGCTTATTAATGAGCACAGATTCTCATCTTTGCACAATGAAAAAACTGGGGAGACTGGTTGTATAAGATATAAGCATGATGAACAACAGTGACCTACGCTATATACTTACATCGAGTAAGGGAGGAAATTTAATGCTCTGTATATTTTACAGTAAATTTTTAAAGCCAGACCTCTAATTTTTATTTTTATTTGTACATATTTACAATATATAATGGTTAGTTCCATTATGCAGTTGTTACATGTACACAACACATCTTAATTTAATTTTTTTTTTAATCTCCTTCCTTCTCTCCCTCCTTCCCTACTTCTCAGTCTCTTGGTCCAAAAATTTATCTGCCTACTTCCTACTGTCTGTCCTTTATTTTTCTCTTAGCATATACCTTAAGTTTCTCATATAAGAGAAGCCATGCAGCCTCAATCTCCCTATTCAAATGCTGGACAAATAACTCAATGAGGCATGTTTCATAAGATCAATTGTGTTCAAATATGACCAGAAAAGAATAACTACTAATTTTTCCAATTTCATTTGTTTTATCAAACAAGTTTTCCTAAACTTTGGTTACCTAGAATCTGTCGCCCCCGGAAAAAATATTTCACAAATATCTCCATATAGTTATACACCATAGTTTGGTTTGGTTTTCTTTTCATGTTAAGGAAGGAGAAAGTTTTGCTCACTTCTGTTTCAATCTTTAATCTACTCACAATTAAGACCAACTTAATTCAGTTCTCTTCCTCTACATGATTTCTCTGTTCGGCTCTATTGGCCACTGTTTCCCATGAACCACCATTTTGTCTTGCAGATAACTTATCTCTTGCTCAAAGGTTTATACTTAAGGATGCTTTAATCTTCAGGATGCTTCTTATCATTATATGATCCAAAAACTCACCATAGAAGCAGGCAAGAGATAAATAACAGTTCTGTACTTATTTATGAGATGATGTTAAACTTTCATTGTGTAATAATGCTTCATTAAATAGTTAGAACTACGTTATAGGAGAATCAAAATCAAAATAAAAACCCAAGCACTCATTTTTATTCTAAAATTTAAGTATATGTTTGAAATATATAGTGATCACATTCAGCTACATGGTCTGATCTATACATACTGCATCTTGATTATTGCTACTCCCCATCCTCTCAACCCTCCCTTCTCTCTCCTTTCGCAGATCTCTTTGTTAGCTGTACAGAGTCTACCTTCCAGTTTTTTAACTTGGTTCTTTTACTTTGCTTTTAAAGTTATTTATGCTTTGAATCTCTCAAGGAAATCTTGTGACACTTAACCTTTTGTGACTAACTTATTTGATTTAGTATTAAAATCTCAAGAGCCATGCATTTTCCTACAAATGACTCAAATTTATCCTTCTTTATGGCTGAGTAGTATTCCATTATAGATAAGACATCTTTTTTATCCATCCATCTATTGGTGGACATACAGGCCACTTCCATGATTTAGCTATTAGGACTTGCCAAACATACAAAAAAGTTTGTTTGAAGTAAATGTTTACCTCTACCACTAGTGATCTACTATGAGTTATCTGGTGAGATTACACTATTACTCCTCCACCATCTTTACCTTATGTCTGTGCCACTGTGATATAATCTTGTAACAAATGGCCTCAGGTTTATTTTGGAAAAGTGAAATGTGATTAAAATATGTAGACAGGCAAGGTGAAGCTAAATATGGAAGTGTTTTAAAGCTGTTTTCTTAATTTTTCTTTCTTTGCTCTTGGTCAAATCCTAAGCAGCCTTGCTGTTATTTCTTCAGTATCTGTTCTCACATACCTCATGTTGTCTGGTTCAGTTCTGAATGTACTCTCTCCTTCATCACTGGTTTTCTAATGTTTATCCACTTGTGTGTCATATTAAACATTTGAGGTTTTGTACAATTTTGCTAAAATAAGCTGTTTTTCAAAGTAGTAAGACAAAGTAGCCAAGATTCTGTAAGATGTAAATACTTTTAGCTGATACAATTAATAGTAGGAAATGTTATTTCTTTCTTAACAATCTGAACTTCTGAATATAGGAGTCATATACAGATTTAAATTTAGGATTAGGCTGGCAGCTCAAGATGGCGGACGAGGGTGAGACAGGAGTGAAGTCCCTGGCACCTTCGCGGCCGCAGAAGCTGGAAGGCAACGGGAACAGCCATGGGCACTGCAGCGACTGCAAGAACGAGGAGTACAGCAGCTACAGCTGGGGTGGTTTGAGTCCAGCCAATGACACTGGAGCCAAAAAGAAGAAAAAGAAACAAAAAAAGAAGAAAGAAAAAGGCAGCGAGACAGATTCAAACCAGGATCAGCCTGTGAAGATGAACTCTTTGCCAGCAGAAAGGATCCAGGAAATTCAGAAGGCCATTGAGCTGTTCTCAGTGGGCCAGGGACCTGCCAAGACCATGGAAGAGGCCAG
>NW_004524746.1:1319244-1339178 GCF_000260255.1 Octodon degus | reverse complement strand
TGAAAAATCTTTTGGCTGCTTTCAACTGTATTACTTAAAACATTCCTTTAAACTCTGAAGATGTTTTGGATCTATCACTGATATCCAGAATGACAGCTGCATCTTCGCATTGCAAAAAGATTATATGTTCTTTAGATTGTGTACACATACAGCTTATACACTGCTTTTTATGAAAAGAACCAACACTAAATACCACATGAAAACACTGAATTTCACATGAAAACCCCCCACTGAAGTTAGTACAAAATTAAATTTCAAGATGTAAAATGGTATTATGTATACATGTGTTTGCTATAAATGTTTCAACTAAATGTATTACCAACATTACTTACCTGTTGTTAAAAATTACTTAAAATATAGTTTGTAATAATCACAGTTCCTTCATCTAGTATTTAATACAGACATTAGTCTAGCTCAACTTATTTTCAGTATTTGTATCTGAGGATTTCTCTTATGCCTCATTATTAGACAGCTGACTTCTCCTTCAGACAAATTCACAGTTAGAATGTATTACAGACTCGCTCACACTACTGCTACTATGTGCTCCCTAAAATATATGCGTAAGTTTCTACGATGAACAACATTTCCTGTGTCTTTCAAGCCCTATCTGTAGGCCCACCAGGTAAAGTCACATATTTAAAATGATCTGTAATTTTACAGTGCCACAGAGTCCATATCTACCTTGTAATTTAACTTCTAGTAATATATACACCAGAATACATTGGATAGCTCATCCACAAGCTGGCATTCTTCTTACCATACGATAAAATTGCATTTCTAGGTTCTTTGGACCTCTGTAGGCCATCAGACTAATTCTAGCCAATAGCACATGAGCAATCGTGTTCAACACTTTTAAGATCTGACCCGAAGTGCTTTGTAAGAATTTCATGAACTCTGCTTCTTTATATTCTTCTACTTGGCATATGCAAAGTACTAAACAGAAGACCAACAGATTCTAGGATGGCAGAAGTTCTAGGTGTCTCAATGCAATGATTATATTGACTAGAGTTTTTGCCTCCATCCCAATATACAACTTTAATTAATTGTCTTGTTTTCTTGGATCACTTTCTATTGCCCTCATGTCACATAAGACTGAGAAAAAAAGCTCAATGATTTTTCAGATTTTTGTATAAGCCACTATACTTACTCAACAGTAGTTAGTGTAAGCATATTAACAGAATATGGATATTCTTGAACCATATTACTTTATCACTTAATTATTTGCATTCTATTATTCATATAACACTACATACTTAATTATTTCATGTACTTAATTGCTATGCAATCATATTTATATATTTATACAATTTTAAATGAAATTAGAAATATACATTTATATTTACTGTAGACATTAATAATTTCCAGATTTTCTTTTAAATTTGCTCCCTGTAAGTGTTTAACAAGTGACATGCGGCTAGAAATTAGAAAAACAAAATCCACAGCACATTCTCTAGTCACTGAAAAAACACAGTTGGTATATGAATGAGTTCATGAATCATTTATCGCTGGTGATAAAAATAGAACTTCTGTACCTCAAAAGTCTGTCTTCCTTACAGTCCCCGGTAAATATTCAATATCTGAATGACTGAGGAACAATCTACCATTAATTGAATGCTTATTCTGTGTCAAGTGCTTTATATACATCATCATCCTTATCCCTCACAACAATTCTGTCGGATAGTTACTTTTACCATCTTTTCGGTGGTAAAACTCCTTAATTAAAAAAACTCAATTCACAAGGTGTAGAGTTATAAAAAGAATCCACAACTTCTTCACTTGTTCATACTGATTTTAAAACTTTTAATCCCTCAGTATTTACATGACATTTTGCACATGAAGTACCTTGTCTATTCTGAATATTAACACAAGTGAAATAACTGTCATTACTTAATGAGTTCCTACATTATAGTAAATATAAGAGTTTTAAAAGTCACATAAATGATGCCCTTTCATCAAAAAGGTCACATTAACAGATGGCCACATCGATTGTTACAATCATTTCTTAAGCATTCTTTTCTCCTTGTAAATTGTAATTTGCTATCTCTGGCCATCAGATTATACTGCTCATTTCCTTCACTGCTATAGTCATTTAATGACCTTGAAATTAACTGTCTCTTATTATTCAACTATTTTAACTCTTAACTAAACTGCTACTCTGTTCAACATGATTCCTGGTTTAATTGACAATTTCTATATAAATATTTTATACAGAAAAGATTCATAAACATCTCTACACATCTTATCCTCCACCTATCTGAACTAAACAATTTGATTCCACCAATAGTTTCAATCAATTGATCCTACACACTTTTTCAATGTACCTCAAGCTTTTTTAAACTTTTTTAAATTATAACCTTTCTCAAATCTATTCCTCTGTCTTTTAGCAACTGCACTTGTGCAAATAAAATTACACACAGAAACAAGTAACTCTGTTATCACTTTAATTTGCCAAACTCTTAAGGATTAAGTTGCCCAGAATATTTTATTTTACTAATTAATGCACTTTCCACAATCTTTAAGGACTATTTCATATATATTTTCTGCCTTCTTACTAAATTTCAGCTCTCCATGATAGTACTGCAGCCAATGATTTTGTCTTTTTCTCCACTGAGAAAACTGAAGCAATTAGAAAGCACCTGTAGCAACTTTCATAGCTATATTCTACATCTCTCCATCAGTGAACCCATACCCTCTTTTGTCTATCAAGTTTTTGGAGCTAAGTAACATTTACTAATTTCTAAACCTTCTCCTATGTATTAATTTCCTATCATCCATTCAAGAACCATGTATTGGAAAGACACCTTTTTTACCATTATTTTCTCCCAATGTTCTGGATATGACTGCCACACAATAGTGATTTTCTCGCTTGTTCTTAAAATGACTCTTCAAACCTCATTTTACTCACTAGCCTTAGCAAATCTTTGATGGCAAAACATCAAGAGATACACAAGTACACTCAACAACAAAATTCCATTCATCTTATTCTTATTTTTCTGCAATTGGGTTTTATTCCTAATCATCATACCAAAATTTTTCTTAAAAGCACTAGTGAAATCCAACTGCAAAAGCAAAGAGTCACAGTGTAGTCCTTAATGATATTTGGCTTACGAACATCAAGTGTATAATCCATAAACATTCTTCCCTGGACTTACATTCTTCCCTGCACCTCACCCTTGGTTCTTTGGTTCTATCATTGCTCCTTTTCAATTTATTGTTTTATTCTCATCTTCTAGACCACTTACTGAGTTTCCTGTAGCTCAGTTCTTTGCCATCTTTTCTTCTCTGTCTACATCGATTTTTCTGTGACCTCAATCATCAACTGCTTTTCAATGGCAGCACTTTGCCCATGTAATCCAAATTTGCATTTCTATTTCTTAACCAGACATGTTTTATGTTTTCTGAACTTTGAACTCACATTTCCATATCTTCCTCCTGACAAATCCATTGAGGATAATATATGTATATGTGTGTGTGTGTGTGTGTGTGTGTGTGTGTGTGTGTGTAAATGTATTTGGTACAGGGTCTCACTACACAGATTGGATTCATTATGATCCTCCTGTTTTCAGCCTCCCCAAGCACTGGGATTACAGGCACGTACCACCACATCCAGTCTCAGTCTCAGTCACTGGCTCAGTGTTGGTGGGGGTGCTGCTTGTGGTAACTGGGATTGAACTTCAGACCCTAGGCTTGCCTAAAGAGGAGCTTAGGCCACTAAGCTAGCTTGCCAGCCCTCAAGATATTAAATATTTTATCAACACAACAAAATTATCTCCTCACTGCTCAGATTTTTTCTCATTTAAGTGGATGTCAATTCCATTCTTTCAGTTACTAAGACAAAAATCTTGGCTTCATTTCTAATTCCTTTCTCGTATACACATATCCAATGTTTTAGAAATGGTGTTATCACATCTTAATGTATATACAGAATGCAACTATTTCTCCAACTTTCAGCTGCTACCATCATATCACTAAACCTATATTACTGTCATCAGCTTTTAACTAGTTTTTATTCTTGTATCTCTGAATTATTTTCCATGCTATGAACAGAGTGTTTCTAATAAAATGTGGCAGATCAAAACACACTTTAGGTTTAAATCCTCTAATAGTTCTGCATTTCAAAATAAACTCAAGGAATTACAAGCACCACAAAGGCACAATACTGAGTACAAGGCTCAATTTCCTTTCTGATGCAATTGGTCACTCGCTCATTTACCTACAGACAACTTGACTTTCTGGCTAATCAATGAACACAGGGCAGGTTCATACTTTAAATTCTTGCACTGGTCAAAACCTCTTAGGATGCTGTCTACCAAATATTGACTTGGTTATTCTCCTAAACTTAATCAAGACTTTGTTAGATGTCACCTTTTCACTGAGGTCAAATCTGACTATCTAATCCTTTGCCCCTTTCCTTCACTGTATGTTTTCAGTAGCATGTATGACTTTCTACTGTTTAAATAATTTAGGCATGTACTCTTGTATATATGTACATATATGTGCTTTCTCAATAAATTCGAAGTGCTCAAGAACTGTACAGACATATGGCAGCTGTTTAATAAATATTTACTCTGGAAAGAGAAGAATACAAACTTGGTCAAAGTTATATGCTACTTGTCTGCACAAACATACATACACTGCTAAAGAAAACTTGTCTTTAATAATTGAAATATGATGGTTTATACATAAAGGATAATTAATCATTCTGTATGTAGGACAACATCTCACAATTATGGAGAACCTTAAAGGTTATGCAACCTAATCTCATATGTAAGTGCTTGCATTCCTTCTGTATTTCCCCTGTCAATTTTCTATTCTGTGAGTGAATAATGCAGTAATATGGGAGCTTTTACATAGTTTACAATGAGAACATTGAAAGTTAAGCTTATTTAATATTGCCTGAGATTACACAGCAATTAAAATAACAATGTTAAAATTATAAATTATATTTCTTGTCAATGAGGCTTCTAATCTTTAAACATCTATGTACAGATAATCATAAGTGTATTTGAATATATGTTCACTGATTAAACCATTACTACTTTATATTCTAATAATTTAACATACATAAAATTAAAGTCAACTTAAAAGCAGTATTGAGTCCATATACATAGACAAATCTCTAAAGTCTGAAAAAATAAAGTTTTTTCCCCAGATAAAACAATGAGGTGGATAAAATATCCCTAAGATATACTAGACCTATAAGAAATGAAAGAAAAGAGGTACACCATTTTACAAGTAACTTTAAAACACCATTATACTATTCTCTAAAATACATATCTTTGCTTTAAAATGCTGAAGACAGAAATGTAAACAAGAGGGCTAGGGAGATGGCTCAGTAGAATAAGGGCCTGCCAGACAAGCGCAGGATCTGGAGTTCAAGCCCTGGTACTGAATAAGAAAGAAAAGAAAAGAAAAGAAAAGAAAAGAAAAGAAAAGAAAAGAAAAGAAAGCAAGGATAGACAAAGCCCTTAAATTTTTATACCTCAAAGTAGTTCAGGCTAAGCTTAACTTTGTAATTTAGAACTGTACTTTCTTCTACCTGATGAGTAAAAAGGGGTACAAAACACAAACAAAATCCAAATACTACGTCTAAATTATGAAGATTTTTTAACAGTTTAATTATGTTTTGGACTCCTATGTATCACATTGTGACACAATAAAAAAATAGGAATAAAATTATGAGACAATGAAAAGCTCATAATCAGATGCATAAAGAGTATGGTAACCATGAATAACAAATTCTAAGTTCTCAGAGATATTATTAAACTCTTCAAATTTCTAAAGATTTTTATATCAAGACTTTCCTGTGTAAAGATGTTATATTTAATACATAAAAAATAATTTTTATTACTGTGAAACTCTGAAATGTAGAACAACTTGACATTTTTGATTCAGCATGTCAATGTATTATTTTCAAATAGACCTTACTCTGTACAGCTCGATAGAAATTTTTAAACTTCAAAAGAACACTGTATCTTAGAGACAGGTCTCAGAAAGAACAAGACCTTCATATTATGTCAGAAAACAAAGTTTATTTACAAAACAATAAATATACTTCATTAAAACTTTTGTAAGTTGTCAATTATTATTTTCCTCCAAACACTGTTCTTTATCTGTGTTCTTTATCATTATATGCATTCTTTATATACATGTGTGCTTATGTGTATTATATACACGTAGGCAGCTTAGTCCTTTGGTTTAGCCACTAAAAGTTATTGAAGATACTACTCTAGATAGGGAGAAAAATTCTTCTCATCTCTAACACAAACATAACCTCCTAAATTTCATAAGAAAAGGAAACAAATGACATTTAACAACTTATTTATAATCAGAATCTAGATCTCTGAACTTTCACACCTATGTTCTCTCTGGCAATTCATATCACCCCCAATGTATATACTAAGCTGACAGAGCCTCATTAAATAGAGTCTTCAGTAGACTCTGATGTTTGGCTATATACACGTTAAAACTGATGATCTTTGCTTATCTACAAGATTTAAAATAACTCCAACTTCAAGAATAAAAATTACCACCTATGTGGGAATTCTCTCACAATGTCCTGAATATTTTAGATAGCTTACTCTTGAAGGCTAAATAAATAAAAGTAACACTTGGTTTGTCAGATAGAAAAATAAAATATACATGCTCTTGTTTGAAAATAACTGCATTGTTTTAAAGGTATGGGTCACATCTTGTGGTTGAAAGCAATATACAAAGGGGAAAGCTCCTATAATTTTCTTTATTCTTTTGTTATGTAAATTCTAAAAAGACAAAAAGTCGACCAAAATAAATGCTAACTAAATTCATTATATAATCAGTCTTCCCTTTTCAAACAGGAATATGGTTTGTATTATAAACAGAATCTTGCTGAACTGACAATTTATTAGAACTTTTTTAAAGAAGTTTGAACGTTGTATTGCTCATGAGAGTTACATTGTAAGATCTAGGTTCATTCAGCAAGCTCATCCTCATCTCCACTTATTTGGCTCCTCCTACCGGATACTTATGCAATGATTGTGTCTGTAAACTTCAGGGAGACTTTCTGCCTCATTATTTTTAGTTTTGTTCTGTTAGGAAAACTATTCCAGAAAGGTATTCAATCGGAAGATAAATGAAATAAACCTAACTACTTCTACATAGAGAAAGATTTTATTGATATAAATGAAATTTATAATCCAAATGGTTATCATAGTCATCCATTTAAGAAATGAAAATTATAACCCTAACTATATTAATATACTAATTGTCTGTAGACAATATATGTCTTTACCATACATAGAACCTGTTTTCACAGAACAATGTCTTAAAACAAGAAAGTTATTTATCAAAGAATGTGTCCAGAGAACTGAAAATACCTCAAGCAAAACATATATATCAAGGGGCCAGGGAGATAACTGAGAGGACTAAAACACCTGCTTAGGCAAACTTAGGCATGTGCAGAGACCATGTTTCGATCCCTGCTGGCCACAGAGTCTGGGCATAGTGGCTCACGCCTGTAATCCCAGCACTGGGGAGGCTGAGAGACAGGAGGATTACTATGAATCTGAGCTGTGTAGTGAGACCCTGTAACAACCAAATACATTAAAAATAAATAAATAAAATTTCTTTAAAATGTGATTCTTTCATCTTGAAGGCCATATGACAATCCAGGTAAAATCTCCATGTAAAGAGATTGGAATGGGAAAATAGGATGATTATTAATAGAACAATAGATGCTTAGTTTTGGAAATGTCCAATTTCATTATCCAACTTACCCTTAAATTAAGTTTTACGACAATTTTGTTTTGGTTTTGAATAAATATTGTAAAAAATGAACTTGGCTGGAATTTTTTTCAAGAGTAACTATGTTTACTCTACCTTAAACAATAAAAGATAATCAAATACAAGACAGATGTATGTGAATTTTTACAGTAAGATACATTTTAAGTACTTAACATAGTGCGTGATACTTTCTCTGTGCCTTTCTAAATTTAAGTATTTGAGCCAAAGAGAAAAAAAAAAAAAAAAAACATGATCTGAATGAATCTAGTAATCTGTGCTTCTACTGAAATAACTGAAGAATCTGTAATAAGGTGAGAATCTCACTACTGTTGCTGTCAGGGAAGAGGAAAAAAAGGAAAAAAATTTTAAAAAGTCATAGACGATACCTGTCCCGGTATCTAAGCCCTGTATATTCCTCCTAGCTGAATTACTTCCCATTCAGCCTTGACCTCCTCAAAGGGCATGAAAGTGTGACTCAACAGGGATTTAAAACTATCAGCTGAAATGTTCAAGGAGGCATCTTTTCTTTGCATAGGGTAGTGCTTGACACATCCGTCTTGGAGAATGGATTCCTGAACCATGACTTTACCCTACTCTTGGGGAAAGAGTGGGGAAATGTTAAAAAGCTAGCTTCTTTTTATTTACAGCAGAATAGATTGAACTCTTAAGTTGAAGTTGTGTACATAGTAGGAAGGCTCATAATGTCTAACTGTGACATGGGTCCTTGGGGTGATACAAATAAATTGCATCTATTACTGTACTTAGTACCTTACTACACTTTGAGAATGTGATAAAATACATATTCTCTTGACCTCACTGAAGAGTAAATGACCAGACTGGAAGCTACAGTTTCATACAACAGCTATGATGCTGAGACTCTCAGCACTAACTATAAAATTGGGAAGAGTGGTTTTACTAAGTATCACTGAATGGTTTTGTCTGTGGTTTCTCAGAAGTTCATTTTACTACCAATCTTGACAGAAATAGGTGTCCAAGTCAGGAACAATTTTCCTCTCATAAAGATATATAATTTTCCCAGAAACACAGGTGATATATATCAGAGAAATGAAAACGATCAGAATATAAAGTAACTAATTATACAGCTGAAACATTAAATTAGAAAAGTCATATTGATGAAGAGACATTAGTGTGTCTGTAACCACCAAGTTATCTGTAGATTCCATAATGCCCATAATAAAAACAATCGCTCTATGAAGTGACAAGCATTCAAATATTTGCAAAATATCTATCTTAATTGTTAAATATTATATTCTTTTAGCTAAATAGTCATGAGTGTTTCACCCTTCTTAATGTTCATGTGACATGGATTTAAAACTCTTTTAATTCTTGTGAGCATATTGAGGACTTCTAATAATCCTCTACGTCTTATCCTATAGCAAGCAAAATTTTAATCATAACTTATTCACAGAAAATCTAAAAGATTTTTTATTTGCATGATATTTGAAGATGTATTTTTAAAAATGTAGTAGTATGTTAAGATGCTAAAAAGTTGTTCAGGAAATATTTTGGAAGATAGACTTCAGCGATTATTTTTTAAATTTTTTATTTATTTATTTTAATTATTTTTAAATACATGAAACAATGAAGAGTTTTGGCAAAAATTGGGCTGGGGAGATAATTCAGTGGCCTAAGTGCTTGGCTGGCAAGCACAAGATCCCAAGTTTGATCCCTGTTACTACATGCAGTGCTGGCCATAGAATCCCAGGTATGCCGTGCCAGCCCCAGAATGGGATGTGGTGGTGCACACCTGTAATCACAGCACTTGGGAGGCTCAAACAGGAGGATCATTACGAGTCCAAACTTGGTAGTGAGACCCTGTATCAAAAAGTAAAGCCACTTTAATATGCTGAGCTGTAAAAAGCTCAAGTCAACAACTTTGGACATTGCCAGTCTTACAGAAAACCCACTACTATTATGGACTACTGGACTCTATTGGGAGATCTGCTGAATTCAAGCACCTACAATATTTAAATGACAATGGAAGGTCCATCTCTGACAAAACTAACCAAAAAAGTGCAATAGAAATGCAATAGAAATGAAGGAACCTTTTGTATCTGTATACTCAAAACAGTTAAGATAGATACACAGCTCCACTCTCTTAATTCAATGAATAGACAAGTTTGTTACAATAGCATTTGAGAGAGGATATCATGTCTGCATCTTGTACAATGAATAACCACTAAGACAACAATATGCAATGTATTAATTACTGTAAATGTGCCAGTAATCAGTTGTAAAACTGTCTCATTGATATTTGTTTCTCAATAAAATTTTTAAAAATAATAATCATAATATACTTTGATTAATGCTAATATCTAATTCTTTTGAACTTAGAAGAATAGTTTTGACACAGGTGAAAGTGTGAGTTAGCATGTTTTAATCCACATAAGATAATAAATGTAACAAATAAATTAATTTTTGTATAAAAATTCATACAATCAGTAGATTATGTTCTGAAAAAATACTAAAATCCTTTTTATAAATTTTTATTATTTAACTTAATTTTGAAATGGCTAGGAAAATTCATCTTAAGATTCTCAATCAGAAGGTGTGTGGTACTTATAAATATATACTAAACTAGTTATATTTTCATTATCTCACAGTTTCATCTTATCACACAATATTATTTTATTTCCATGACAGTAGATTGCAGTAGCTGCCTATTATCTACATTAAGCGAATTCCTAACTGAATTAAAGCAAGGCAAGTAAGTAACCAATTGAACAATTTATAGAAATATATTTTTATATCATTTACCAGATGACTTTAGCAAGATAAAACATGAAGTGTTAAAAAGTACTGAAAGCTGAATTTCATCATTATTAAATAAGCAGTTATTCTAATATTACCTATTACAATAGTTTATAGAATAGAAAATATATATTTAAGACAATAAATGACTCTGGACTGCCTGTGGGACTCTGGTAAGCTCTGACCCTCCTTACCCCAAGTGGGTAGGCATGGAGCTTCTGCTGGTGCCGGTCCAAACTTTTAAGAACTCATAGGAGGACTATGAGTGGCCTCAGGACACAGGAAAGCTGCGATCTGTGGGCCCCGTCTGCACAGGCACAGATTCCTGGAGCTATTTAAGAGCTTTGGCACACTCTGGGCAGCCTGCAGGCCTCTGGTAAGTTCTGACAATCTCCATTCTAAATGGAAAATATTGCTAAATCTATGTTTAGAAACAGATTCTATGCTACTAGAAGAAGACTCCAAAAGAATCTTCTAGAAGAATCTTTCTAGCAGCTAAATCTATGTTTTTTATACTCAGAAAATTATTTTCCTATTTTAAAGCTATAATGTGAAAATAATAAGCAATCTAGAGATTACAAATTGACCTCCATGTGTAATCATTTTTCTTCTTTGATATTTAGATATATTTTATTTAGTGATCATTCATCATTCATTAAGATAAACCATTTCCTTGTGCCCTATAATTCAACCTGTGCATCCATCCACTCACATCACAGTGCCTAAATATGCTTACCATGTAAAGAGATTACATGTTTTAGACTCTCATCTTTGCTGTTTAGCAGCTGAATGGTAGCTGGTAATTTACTATGCAGCTACCAAGATCTTCAGATATAAAGTGACTTTAATTTTATCTATCTGAAAATTGTTTCAAAAATTAAATGAAGTAACATGCAGAGCATAGCATAAAGCTAGCATTCAACAAATACCATCAAATACTGAACATTCCTCATAGATGCTGTTATGTAAGCCTTTGGGAAATCCTTTTATATCGACACTTCATTTAGAGCTGTAGTATGTGGAACTAAACAAGGGAAACTATTAATAAAGATTAAATTAGTAAAAGACACTGCTAGATTCCAGTTGGGAATGCTATAACATCATATCAGGAGCTTTCATGAAATACAAGGGCTGTATCAGGCAGAATAACAGGAAACTTTGGAAAAATTAAGATGAAATTCCTGGCAAGTGAATACATGCTACAGATTCTGGTAGGAGCTCCGTGTGATCAGGGAGAACACCACAGATTTGGGGTCATACTTGCTAAAGCATGCTGACCAAGCTCAAGCCAGGAGAAAGAGCTCAGTGAGATATGGATCACCTTATGATACAGATATTTTCACAAATTTTTATATACAAAGCAATTTCTTAAAACTTCAAAGAGATCTATAACCTAATATTTTAAAGTACCATGTTATGTTTACAACGTCATAAAATAAAGCACTTTCTACAGATAAGGATTTTGTCTGTAATGTAGCTCATTCAAAAATCTAAGTGGGAGCTACCCCTCCCACTGCACTAGACACTAAGGCAGCACACTATGCTAGCACTGGGCACAAGTAAGTTTCCATTCCTTCCTGAAAAAAATCAAATGAATACAGGAAGGTTATAAAGATGTCCAACAGCATATCTTGTGGCTGATATCAGAACTATTCCCTATATGTTTATTAATTCCTAAATTTACTGGGATTGAACTCAGGACCCTGCGCTTGCCAGGCAGGCACTTATTCTACAGAGCTACCTCCCCAGCCCATGAATCACTTTAGATAAATGTACAAATGAAAATGCTGTCAAACGCAGGCTGAATTGTGTAGTCAGGAGTTCCTCCTAGGTTCACAAGTGAAAATTCAAGTTGAACAGTAACATGTGAAGGTTCAATGTAACTCATGTATTATGTAATCTGCAATGGAAAGACCTTTTATGTTAATAGGGCACTATGGGTAGCCATGTTAAAGTCACACTTTTGACTCTAGAATGTAAACTGCAAAAAAAGTCTTACATTCTGTTTTTTAAAAATCTTTTCTCCTTTTGATTCTAAACATTTTATTAAACCTTTCAAAGTATATGCTTCATTATAATGTGTAAGAGAGACTTACTATCAACAAAGAAGCATTTCCAAAATATAAAAGATAAACTTTCATATCACTTAACAATTACAACTAAATATTTAAGGTTCTATTTGATTTTTTAAGCTACCCCTCCCACTGCACTAGACATTAAGGCAGCACACTATGCTAGCACTGGGCACAAGCACACACCCATCACTTAGGATAGTACCTGCCAATGTTTATGGAACGCCAACTATGATCCAGACACTGTTAATCACCCAAGTATACAGAAATAAATAGGGCAAATCATGCTGCTGTATTCCAGAATTTTGGTGAACAAGATAAGAGTACAGACAAATGGCTCTCAATACATATTTGTAGAATGTATGAAAGAAAAATTGAAAAAGTTTATCTTTATATATTATTTTCTAGCCATAGTCTGACTGAATCTGAATATAAGTATCTGTACAACTTTAAGAGTTCTTCCAATTTTGTGTTTTGAATATAAGATAAAATATGTTCTTTATTGAATAATGGCTGAAAATTATTACCTTTAATTTTGCACAAGTGTTTAATAATGTTTATGCACAGTGAAGCATACTGTGGTAATTGAAAGAGTTACTTGAAATTATACTCATGTTAACATTATATGTAATCACTTTGCCCTTTGTACTTTTTATGGAATTCACTCAGAAATGTGTTTTTATATCCAGCTGTCAACGAACAAAGCATAAAATAGGTCCCATTCTTCTGTTCCATTTGCTGCCATAAAGTAATGAAGTATTCATTAATGAACTATATTTAAAAAGTTACATTTAATTTAAGTGCTCTTTTCAGGAAACGCAAAAGAAAATATGGGCAGGTAAATTTTAAAATAGTTTTTCCCAATCAATAGTACATATTTGAATAGTAAAGAAAATGGCATAAATTTACCCAATATAAATATTTAAATTTATATACAAATAATACCTTAACAGTACACTGACTTAAGGAAACCATGCTCTCACAGGTACTTTCACGTGTAAATTTTTATGTGTGCTCAACTATATATCGTTTATCAAGCTTGTCTCTTTAAAAAAAATCAATTATGCATAATTAACAAAACCTTTAGAAACCCATGGCCCCTAACTTTACAGGTATTATTCTGCCTTCCCCTTGACGCCCGCTTTCTTCTGAGACTGAGTGGCCTCTGTAACCAAAAATGGTCCCCACATCACAACTCATGCAACTCCACTGCAGCAGTGATACTCTCTACTAATCTCACTTCAGAGTGACACTGTTCTCTTCAGAAGGCTGATTCTACTATAAAACACTATCAGTTTCTTCTTCAAGTCTCTATTTTAGCTTTATAAATACAGCCATAGTATTGATCAATGCCTTTGTTTTAAAACTGCTTATTTTTGCTAAAAACTATGCTACACTTATACCAAAGGAAGTTCTAATACTATTTAGAATTTAAAGTTATCAGTCTAATTATTGACCTAACACTCAAAGATCATTTATTATAACAGACTGTTTCTCATCAAGCCAAAATTACTACATATCATGGCACTGAGTTACTTAAGATACAGAAACTGAAAATTAACTAGCTAACAAAGATCATTTATTATATATTTGTGTTCGTTTGATATCACTGATTGCCATAAAAATCTGTAACTCATTTTTTATCAACATAGGTGAATAGGTACTATACTATGTGAATTAATTTACTTTCTAAAAGTTCTGTATCATTTCCATATGTCGTCTGTGTACAAAACATAAATATTCAAAGTATCTTAAAGAAATCACAAAAATAAGTGTTTAATGCATTCACTTGGTACTAAAATAACTATATCTTTTTATATTATCTTCCTCTTCTCGCCTTCTCAGACCATCCTCTGTTCTCTGAAAACGGACATTCTTAAAAGTTTGAAAGTTTATTCATATGCCCCTTCTTATTAAAAACACTATCTGCCAATGTCTAAGCAAACTAACACTCCATAAAAAACTTAAGGCTAGAGCTAAGGTTTAACAACCCCATCCCAGTAGGACACCATATGTGATTTTATGCATTCTCCAGACACACAGAATCAAGCCTTACCAATATACTGATTAATTAGTGCCTATGAATCTTTAGGCTTGCTTGTCTCTATTTGTAATATCTTACCACTTTTATGGGTATTCTTGTTACAATTTCCTATTCATATTTTCTAATTATTATGAATTTCACCTCTGTTGAGTTTTGCTATTTGCTTGGGATATATTTAATACATATTGACACTTTAGAAATTTTCTGAGTATAGTACTTAATAAATATTTATTATGTGAACAGGGACTGGTGAGGGCATAAGTATATTCAAAATTCTTTTTTATTTTGCGGAACTGGGGATTGAACTCAGGCCCTTGCATTTGCCAGGGAAGCACTTATTCCATTGAGCCATCTCCCCAACCCCTCAAAATTCTGTTTCTTAAGAATTTAAAGAAGCATAGCAAGGAAAGAGTATGGACACTGGACATAACCAAAACATTAGACAGTGAATGTAAAGAAAAAGACTAGAAAGAAAAGTTAAATAAATGAAAGAAAAATATATTATAATATGCAATGAATGTATTTTCACATATGTAATCTATTTCTAATCTGAGATATTTCTAAATTTAAAATGCAAACACATCAACATAGTTTTAATGATTAATAGCAAATAATATTCAAATATATGGACAGTATAATTTGACCACAAATATGAAGCCCTTAGCCATATGGTTTAAACTCATAAATTTTCTAACAAATAACTGCTCTAAAAATGTGCACACAAAAATACTGACAAAAACCGAGCTACCAAATGATTATTTAGGTATTTTGCTTCACTAATAAATTCAAATTACACTAAACTACCTTTTGAGATTGGTAAATCTTCACTTGCTGCACAGTAGTGCGATTATTAGTTTACTTCTTGGTAATTCCTAACTAAGTAAAAATAATGGAGAGCTGAGTCCGTGTTTCGTATTGCGTGCTTTTAGTACCTCTAACAAAAAAAATCCTACAAAAAATCATATGAATGGCTCAATGAATAAATTCATAAATACAGTAATGACAAAGATTCCATTTATTTCTTGGAAAGTATTACAGATTGGGCACTCCTTAACTCTACCTTCAGTCTCACTGGCATTTTGGTTTCAGTGCTAAACACTTCAATCACTTTTTTCATAGAATAGCCACATTGTTATTTCCTGACTTGAAATTCTTTAGTGATTCTTGTCTTCGACAATATAACATGAAAGTCCTTCTGCAGAGTGGACTTAATAATCCATTTTCAACTCTTGATCTTGGATGTACCACAAGCTTCACACATATGGAAACACTCATCATCTCTTAGATGTTTCAAATTCTCACACTTGTAGACTTTGTATCTTTTAACCCCTATGTGTCCTTTCCAATCTTGAATGCTAGCAGCATCACATTTATTTCATCCTAAAAGTAAGCTAGACTAAAGAGATACAACCTCTGTGAATGTTTCTGAAACTTCCCCAATGTAAATGCCCTCTGTAACTCTCATAGGAGAACTCTTTGTTTTGTGATACTCATACCTCTACACTTAGTAGACTGATCTCATGGCACTGCATATCAATATTCCCAAATGAAGTCCTGTGTAACTTCAGTCACTGGCATATGCACACAATTCAAATTTTCATAATGAGTGTTATTTCATAAGTAGTGTTAACTGACTATAAAGCTTGAAGTGGGCCTGAATCACTTTGATTGACTCAGTTTTAATTTTAGTATTTACCAAAATAAAATGAGTTTCATACATTTGTATTTGTATATGCTATAATACATGTACTGCAACATGCAATGCCTGACCAACTAAAATCTGTGTGTTAATAAAATATTTCATGATTCTAAAAGTAGCATCATACTAATTACAATACACAAATAGAATATAAGTACAATATTGATAATTTAAATACTCTTAAAGGAAGAGTAGCAATTTTATATACAAAGACTTAATGGAATATTATTATATTCCATCAGTAGTTTCTTTGTTGTTTTTTAATGTATTTGGTACATGGTCTCACTACTCAGCTCAGACTCATAGTGAGCCTCCTGAGATTACAGGTGTATGCCACCACTCCCGAGTGGTGAGATTACAGGTATGAGTCACCACTCCTGGTCTTGATGGCCAGCACAATGCACCCAGAGGCGGGGCTGGTACAGCATGTGATCTCTGTGCTTGCCTAAATAGGCACTTAGTCCCCTGAGCTATCTTCCTGGCCCTCTATCAGTAGTTTCTTGACACAGCTTGAATGCATTTTTTGTCTTAATCATCTATGAATACTTTTAAAATTGATTCAAAGATAAATAAATGTATGTAATGCTAAAAAGGGGGGTCAAAAGAGGGTTAGAAAGGGAACTGAAATGTGTTATGTATATGTATCAATTTGCTACAGTGAATGCAATCATTTTGTATGACAAACAAACATATACTAATAAAAGTTAAAATGCATTTGGAAATGATTGTGTTTTCAATGGCTTAAATCAAGATATAGGACTGGCCAAATAGCTCAATGGATTAAAGCACCTGCAAGCAGGCTCAGAGGCCAGGGATTCGATCCCTAGTCCTGCTGTGTCAGCCCCATCCCTGGGGAGCACTGAGATGGCAATTCAGACTGGGCGTGGTGGTGTGTGCCTATAATCCCAGCACTTGGGAGATTGTAAACAGGAGAATCACTGAGTCTGATCTAGTAGTGAGACCCTGAGACCCTGAACACCCTGTAGACATATATATATATATATATATATATATATATATTATAGTCCCTGGCCCCTGCTTGCAGGTGCTTTAGTTCTCTGAGCTATTTGGCAGGCCCCTGGAAATACCTTCTAATATAGAAAATATATGAATAAGGAAAGCAGATTCAAGGTCCATACCCAACTTTAACTTGATCTTTTATATAAAACAGTGTACTTCCATACAGTTCATTAGTATTCAATCATTGTATCTTTGAAAATAAGCAGCACTGTCTGACTATGTTATAGTTAAAGCACAGTAATGTGGAGGAGTGTCTGTGGTGATATTAGAAATTTGGAAAAAAGATTTAAAGGATTAAATAGACAACTTCGGCTTCCTTACAAAGAAAGATGTTAGGGCTGGGGAGATAGCTCAGTTGTCTAAGCAACACCTGCATGGCAAGCACAATGACCCGAGTTTGATTCCCGGTACTGCATGCTGCCTAGGCTCTGGATCCCTGGGTGTGCCAAGCTGGCCACTGAGACTGGGTGTGGTGGTACACGCCTATAATCCCTGGGCTGGGGAGGCTGAGATAGGAGGATCACTATGAGTTAGAACTGCTCAGCAAGATCCTGTATCTAAATAAAGAAAATGTTAAAAAAAAAAAAAAGACAAATGATATTAGAGCCAACTCTACTTACTAGGTAAATGGAAAGAAACCACAGTTCAGAAAATATAAAATTAAATACTGATATTTCCATGTATTAATGTTATGGAGTAAGATGGGGTAAAAAGTAGTAGGCAAGAGGATATCTGAACTACTCTACTGAACCATGGTATTTACTAAAAAGCAAAACCATATCTAAATTATAAATGTGAATATTTAAAATACAAATAATCTTTACAAAATATGAAGATTACCATATACTGACATAAGATTATTTAATTTCTAGAGTTTCTGTAAGACATATTAATGGTATTTCAATAATACTATCAATATTTATATTATCAATATTTATACCATAATTCTAAAGAGCAACACAAACATGGTCAAAGCTATCAAGAAAGTCTGATATCATCACCCACACTTTCTGTGTTTAGGCTGCTAAGTAGTATCTCTTTACACTTTGTATTGTGACAGTAGAAGCAAGTCTTCAAACAGCTATACGGCACTGAGAGAATGCAGAAGTTCATCAGCCTTTAGGTGGTGTTCAGCCTAGGATTTAGACTACCAATGTTATTTTGCTTAACATTCTTAAGCAAAAATGAGCAGGAAATATTATTATTAAAAGAAGGAAGTATGTTGCCTAACAACATGAGTTGCAACTGATGTTATAATTAATTAAAAAAGTATTCATCATACTTTGGTCATTATGAGTTACCTCAATAAAGAACTCTACTCATCTTTCAAATGGAATCAATGAAAGTGCCCTTATTTGTGAAAAAAATAAGCATTATGATGTAGACTTAGTGACAAAAAAAGAACTTTACACTTAATAATACTTGACTTAGTCTTCTATGGCATCACTAATGTAATCTGTACAATTTACACTGTACTATATATAGTCACCTCACCACCTACTCTGAGCTCTTAGATGCACTCATTTTAATTTTGTTTTTTGTGTGTGTGTTCTAATTCGAGTACTAACTCTAATTTTAGAAGTGAGAATTTAAGTTGTTTGCATTTTCTAGGTCTTGACAATAGAGCAAGAAAATTGGACCAAGATTATATCTAAAATTCTTAAAAATCTAACGCTGCATTATCCTCTAACATCACTCATATTAGCCTGCACATCCTAGAGTAACACAGGAGCAAATATCCAACAGGTACTTAGTAAATGTTTGTTCAATTATGGCAAATTAATTGTATGGCAATGATTTTGCTACTTTTCAATCAGGATGAGTGAGGGAAGATTGTGAATCTTAAAATTTTTCATAAATCTAATGGTTGGAACATCTTCTAATTTTATCCAACCAACTGACTTGAAATCATTGGCTTTATATTCTTTATACTAAACTATGAGTTTGTACAGCTTTATAGATAGTAATGAGTTCACTTAATTACACATGGACAGGAGCAATAATCTCTAAAGCAAAATAACTTCTGAAGCTATCTACGTACTATAATCTCAGCCAACTCAAAGATTCACACAAATCACATGGGCATGCAATTTAAAGATGAAAAACAACTTCTTTCTCTTTGCATCATTCTAAATCTATTATCAAATACTTAGCAGCCTGTAACTTATAAGTCATATTAAAAGTAAATATTGTAAATTGGTATTTTAAAGTGTTCTTGGAATAAAACAATTCATACGTGCTGCTGAGTTCAGAATGAAAGTATAATTCATTCCTTTTTGGAAAAGAATGCAATTACTTAAAGACACAAATTTGCTATGTGTAGTATGACATATATACACCATGGCCAATATACTGTAAAGGTCAATGACAATATAAAAGTATTAATTTACAATTGATGTCTGTTGGAGAATCTAATTTGATTGTTGTGATTTATCTACTGAGAAAATGTACATTCCAGACCCAGTCCTAGCCCAGGTCCAGTGAGTGTGTGGAGAGCTTCCTACTACCCTGCGCTGGCGGGACCAGTCCCAGCCCAGGCGCAGAATAGACAGGACCCTCTCCCACC
>NW_004524746.1:1226816-1312629 GCF_000260255.1 Octodon degus | reverse complement strand
TAGATATATAGTTATATTCTGTTAATGAATAGAATGATTTGTTCTAATGGTGTTTGTAAATAGGATCACAAGTCCGCATCTTGTACAGCAATCAACCACTAAGAAGAATATATGCAGTGTATTATTTATTGAAAAATAAAAATATAAAAAAAAGAAAATGTACATTCCACTAAAGCAAATCAAAATATTACTATTTCTGGGGCCGGGGAGATGGCTCAGTGGAATACGTGCTTCCCTGGCAAGCGCAAGGGCCTGAGTTCAATCCCCGGTTCAGGAAAAAAAAAAAGAAAGAAAGAAAATATTACTATTTCTTAAATTTTAAGACAAATAATATTTTTGTTCAATCAATAAAGTACTAAAAATGTTTTATAAATATTATCTGTAATTAGGACACCAAATGTCATTTACTTTATTCTGAATATTAAACACAATAGTTTAGTAGAATAAAAAAATTTAACATTCCTTTTCCAGAGAAAAACTTTTACCCATAAGCATTTCTGATACACCTATTTTCTTTTCTTTTCTTTCTTTTTTTTTTTTTTGTATCAGGGATTGAACTCAGGACCTTGTCAATGTCAGGCAACTGCTTATTCCACTGAGCTATATCCTCAGCTTCTGATATATTTTCAAACCTTAGTCCTTCTTCATAGTCTACCTAATAAATAGTCAATATGTCAGCATGATTTGAACATATCCTGACAACAGTACAGTCCCAACTTTTACATTACTACTGAGTTTGGGCTAAAGATAAATAAATCCATTAAGAAAATCTTTATATAAATCTTAAAAGGTAAAAACAGCAATTACACACAGGTATGATGCTGAAAGCTTCTGCCAGACTTCAGTCTGGAAGAAATGAGTTATTTTAAAAATGAGTTTCGATTTAATTGTAAGCTAACAGTAGTTATGAGAAACATTAGCAGAAATTGGAAAGACCTTGTTAAAATAATTGAGCTTACAGAAGCAGCGATAAGAATGTAAATATGAAAACTGCATTTGCATCACATAGCTAGCTAAATAATAGTAGAAATGTAGTCATTTTTCTTTCTCTAAAAGTAAAACTGGAATTTTATTAGGTGCAAAGAAAAGTGGAATGAAAGCCAAAAGCACTTGTATTTCCATCTATCTGAGACACTTTAAGGTAAATATAAAAAATATGGGGTATTTTTTCCAAATCTAAAATTGAAAATAGTAAATTTTAGTTTTATTAAGTAACTTGTTAAAATCTATGGGTGTACTTAAATTGTATGCGTAAACAAATAATTCCCACTTTTCTTCCTTTGAGCACCATATACTTGTCTTTCGTGTGTTTAAGCATTTGGTTTTGTGCACTTTGCTTCTTTGTGTTTCCTGCCACCAGATGTCTAGAATTTTGATGTCTTTAAAACTCTGCTCGCATAATGTTACTTAATGATTCATTCATATTTGATTCTCATCAGTTTTCAATGGATAAATTTATTACACCATGTCATAAGACTTAAAAAGTTAAAGAACTTTACACACACACACACACACACACACACACACACACACACACACGAACAGACAGAATGCTCATGGGAAAACATGAAATTTTTTTTTTTAGATTCAAATTTAAAGGAGAGTGGGCTGGGGAGATAGCTCAGTAGAATAAGTTCTTGCCTGGGAAGCACAAGGTCCTGAGTTCAATCCCCAGTACCACAATAAATAAATAAATAAATAAATAAATAAATAAATGTGAAATCTAACACTATTTCCTTTGACAATGCCAATTTTTGGGTCAATGAGAAAACTGCTGGGTCTCCTCTAACCTTTTGTGGGTGGGAGTCACCCTATGGATATGCAGGGTGGAGGAATAAAGCAGAAGAAACCTTAAATAAATGCTGAGCAAGGGTCAATTCATTCCAGGTTGCATACATCTGAAATATATTTGTTGATGCTATTTTCTCTTTAAAAAGTAATTTAAGTTGAATTAAGTAGTAATCAATTGATAAATTGATAATTTACTTGAATGCATTATTCAATAATTGTATTTTTTATCCTCCATAGATAAAGTGTGTACATGTGTGCACTTTTGGCTTCCTTTATAAAAAGTCTCAGTACTGTAAGTATTGCTTCAGTAAAGAATGACTCTAGAATTTAAGCTTCCATGAAACAACGAGACCCAATTTAACATATTCAATTTTTAAATATATGCTTTATTATTTTTCATATCAATGTAGATTTTTCTACTTTCATGTCAAGACTTTTGTGGATTTAAACACTTGCAACCTCCATTTTGGCAAGTGACTACAATTATGTGTTGTCAGCAGTTTAATACTATTCCACAGACAAGAAATCTGAAGCTGTTTAGGAATTACTTACAATGTTTACAGATCAAACATTTACATCAACCCTGAAATGCATTAACTATATGAATATACAAGCAAGCCTAGAGTATTTCTTCAAAAAAGAAGATTCATAATTTCTTTTTTATGGTACTGCAGGATTATCAAGCCAAGATATAAGAAACATCAAAAACTTACTAACCATTAATTTGATTATACATTTGTTCACTCATAGTGTCCAGAAAGTATTTTACTAGCTTCTTAAATCATCTCATATATGCCCTATATTCTATTTGTACGAAATACTTTCAAAAGACAGAAATTAGTTTAGTAACTCTGAAAAGTTCTCTTTTCCACAATATTTCCAAGTTTAAGGCTCTTTCTCAAGTGGGTACAAGATCATACTTTTTTGTTTTGTATTTATTTATGTGGAAAAAATTAAATTGCCTAACAAGAGGTTGGAGCAGAGGTTCAAATTCCCAGGACTACCTATTATTCAACTTCTTGAGCAGGGAAGTATAAACTGTTGGCCTCTACGTTACAGCACAATATTACAGGATTCTAAAAACACTGTATATTTCCAAAGACAGATATTGTTCTTTGAATTTACCAACAATTAAAAATAAAAAATACTTTCCGGAGACAACTTAAGCATTGTTTTCTAAGGAATAGCTGCATAGGCACTCTACCTAGAGTGATAAAATTAGAAACACCAGTAAATGACTCTAAAGGATTTTAACAAAATTTCAGATTCTTGCCATATAAATCCTTCAGTTACTACTGAAAAGAAAAAAGGGGAGGGGCACAAAAGTGGTTTTATTAAAATCAACTATTCTTTCCATATGTAATGTTATTGCAACATACTTTTGAACTTTTAATAATAATACTGCTTTTCTCAAGAAAACATTTAACAATGAGTGCTATCTTTTCCCCAAGTTTTTTAAGGCAGTCTCTCTATGATGCCCACGCTGGGCTCAAAGAAGATACCCACCTCAGACTCCCAAGTAGTATTCCAAAATACTTTAATAATGAATAATAAATGCCTACTGTCTATTACTCTTACATATAGATATTTGTGTACATATGCATACAAATGTTATAAAATTTTTAGCAATAAAAAGCAAATTTATTTTTAACAAGCATCTCTATGTATACTGCAATCTAACTGCAAAAATGTAGAACACAAAAATTCTCAGTAAAATTTCACATGATCACAAAGAAAAATGAAAGTGTATAAGTAAGCACACAGTTCTTGGCCCCAGGGTGCAGGGTAGGTTAATAAAGTTCCAAATGGATTGACAAACTACCAGAGATAAGTCCACTTTTTCAGATTTTGGCAATGGAAAGACCCCAAATGTCTATAACTATCTTGTCACATCAGGGGTGCTTCTAGGCCAAGAAATACTGATCACAGAAGTCTGAGATTTGTGAAAAATGCTGAGAAGGATTTTAGCAATCTTCAACAGAAAAAGGGCTGGGGAGATAGCTCAGCAGAATAAGCACTTGCCTGACAAGCACAAGGTCCTGAGTTCAATCCCTGGTACTAGGAAAAAAAAAATTAATATCTTCAGGAGAAAAAAAATCAAAAAGATCTTTCTGATCTTAAAATAGCTGGTGGAGAATAAGCCCCTATTTACCCACCCCAATAACCAAATGCAACTTTATCTTGTAGTTATTGTTTTTAATACCATCAAGCACCTATTTTAAGAGTTATTTTCTTTATTCCATGATTTTAATGTTTATTCATGCATAGCCACTCCAGAGTAAGAAGTTTTACTGAAAGTCTCAAGCAGTGAACAACACGAGGGTAAATTAGTGAAGAGCTGAAGTAGTTCTTTGAAACTGAATACATTAATTTTTGTCACCAAGAGACATGAACATCAAATTTTAAATAACCAATTTTCAACCAACTATCCTTTCTAAACATCTCATAATCACCTTCTAATTACATGAACTTGGTAAGTACTTTGCAGTTCTGTGTCAATTTCCTCCTCTGGAGATGGTGATAAAAGCTACCTGGTGCATGGTGCTCTGTAAATTTAAGGAAGTAATGTGCTCATGATACCTCCTGTACTACCCTTAGCGCTCAGTCATTGCTATTACTAAAGAAAGGCAGTTTAAGAATTTTAGATTCATTCTCAAGTTGTCCTCAAATCAATGTGATTTCTTTAATGTACCATTCTGGCTCAACTGTCTCCACAATTCATTAACATCCCTACTATCATTATATTGAAATATACGGGCAAATTTTTAAAATAGTCATTTTTTCTGATTTCTTTTTCTATAAGAAACATTATTTGAATAATTATCTAGAAAACCCAACAAAAGACCTCTGAAATATGTACTTATAGCATGCTATTTGATTTCTTGTAATCTGACAGCAAAAATTCCTAAAGAGCACTTTTATTAAAAAGATATCGCATATAACTATGCTGAATTTATCAAGAACTTAAGAAAAAAAAAAAGATGAAGTAAATGTGCATGCTATGAAAGAAAGCACTGTTTAAGGTATTCACCAAGCAAACAAAATATAAGCTAATATATATTATATATTTTACTACATATGTATGTGCACATACATGTACATACAAAATAAGCAATGTAGAGGATATAACTTCGCACAATAAACCTTGGCATTCTTTAATCACCTTTAAACACAATCATATTTATCAGCACTTTTACAGTGTGAAATAAAATCGATCTTCTGACCGTCATTTTACAGGATATAAGGCAAATATTTATGTGAGCTTTTTGTCACAGTTTAACTATCTTTGTATAAGAAATGTTCTCTTTTAAGAAAAACATGGAGAATAAAATTAAACTGTTCTCCCACAGAAACTATAAACAATATATTGTGCACCTCTAACTAAACTATTGTAAATGTATGGATATACTTAGTTTTGAATAGATCATTTATTCTTTATTTGCATATTCAAAGCACTTCATCCTAAAATGAATACACATCATGAATCTGACTTTCTTTTTCCACTCTTCCCTCTTCCTTCCCCTCTCTCCTTGCTCTCCTTCTCTCTCCCGCTCTCACGAGGACAATAAAGATGTCACCTGTTACCATAATGTTCTATGTTCTAGGTGTTCTACAAACATTGAGTAAAGTACCAATGGAAGTAGTAACAGCCTTTCTGACTACATTCAGGACATAGTGGCTATTATGTGTGTTGGCATTCCCTGCCAACAGTAGTTAGATCTCAGCCTATCTAATCTATGGAGCCATGTATTTCCTATCCCATCCTTAAAATTTTATGATAATCATTCATTTGCTTTCACTTCCTATTTTATTGTCTTTTTGCTTATAGTTTTTTTTTATAGTTTTATCTATTGCAAAATTCATTTATTTTCATTTTGGTAAAATCTCAGAAAGGACCAGTAATAAATGTGCTCAAGTTGATTTGTTAAACCAAAACCCTTTATTTGCTTCATTTCATTAAGGTAATTGAGTCTACCAGAAGGTAAATAACTTGTCATTTACACAGCACACAACTGGCCATGGGAAATTATCTAAACATATCTGCCTTCAAGGAAATTTTCTCCTCTCCCATGCTCCTTTGAACAGCATAAATCTGACTTCTTGATGAGAAAACCAAAACGACCATATCTCAGACAGGCATCTCTAATCAGGAACAACTGAAAACAATTTTTGAATTGAAAAACTACGTGG
Organism: Octodon degus; assembly: GCF_000260255.1. Classification (NCBI taxonomy): domain Eukaryota; kingdom Metazoa; phylum Chordata; class Mammalia; order Rodentia; family Octodontidae; genus Octodon; species Octodon degus. The sequence goes on along the minus strand of NW_004524746.1, from coordinate 1,306,647 downwards.
TCTAATACAATTTAAGGTAATTCGTTATGATAATAAAGATTGAATATGATGTTTATGCCCTAAAAACCTTAATTCTGTAATTTTCTATTTGAGTTTTTCTTTACTTACTGTTAAAAAGTAATTGTAAAACCCTGCTAAGCTATCAAAAGACAAACCAAAAGAGCTCTCCTGCTGATAGCATTAAGAATGGCAATGTATCATCCCGGCATGGCACTGCTTGGAACTATTTCAGTAAACAGGATAAAGCTATGTTAAACTAGAGGAGCCAGTGCCCTCCTACCACCTTTATAGGAGCCATACAGTGATTATGAGAAGCATGGATATAAAACCACCTTTATAATCATAAAAGGTTTTGTATCATTTGAGGTTGAACTATGGGTAAGGCTAAAAGAATTTCTTTGGTGAAGTTCTTTAGCAAGTGGTATTGTAGGAAATGTACAAGAAGGAATTCTAGGTTTTAAATAGTCTCATTTCAGCTGCTGCAATGTTAAGTTGATAATTGTCCACATAAACAACTCAAATATATCTGTTTACTTTACATATACTCATGGGGAAAAAGCAGGCTTGCATCATAAAATTCTAAAACCCACAACTTTTAGTTTTTCTGTCACATTTCAGTGCATTTAATATCCTTCTGCCATATTATTTATGACTTCACAAAGAAAGTAGTTATTTCCTATTATCTGTTCAATAAATATGTAGAAATGCAGGCTGCAGAGACACAATTTGTTAATGAAATAGCCCAGAGAGTCTTCACGGTGCCTAGTTTCAAAAGCTTGCGCAGCATCTATTAAAGTTTGCTTCAGTTCTAAAGAGTAACTGCAATTTTTATACATTGATACATTCCACTCAGGTGGTTAAGCCATGCTTTCTGAGTAGATTATGTACTATGAGTAATGTATACCCTGATACAATATATATGACCACACAGGCATGTCTGAACACTTTTCTCTACTTGTTTCACAGTTTCCTGTTATTGAGAAGACAGACTTATTTTAAAAACGAGATGGACACAGAACTTCTAGTTCTTGGAATATTTTCAGGAAGAAGATAAAGAAACCTTTGTCATACTTCTTAAACAGATTATAACAAAATTATGAATGGGGTACATTCAAAATTATTTGACAAGACCAAGCTCTCGGGCCACCTCTAGAGGCAGGCCAAGCCCAGGCCCAGCCTGTGTGTGGGAGAGCTTCCGGGCCCCCCTGTACCTGCTGGATCCCTCCAGACAAAGCCCAAGCCCAACCTGTGAGTAAGACCCTGAGCCATGCTCTTGGGACCCCTCGGAACCCCTCCAGAACCAGCCTAGACCCAGTATGTGAGTGAAAACTTTTGCAGGGCTTTCCTCCAGACTCAGCCCAAGCCCCGGCCTTGCTGGTGTGTAGGAGATCTTCAACACTCCCCTTTACCTGCTGGATCCCTCCAGACCCAGTCCAGGCCCACTTGTGAATCAGTCCTACTGTCCTGCTCTCTGGAACCCTCCACACCCAGCCCAGGCCTGTACAGGCCTGGTGTGAAATTCTGTAGCCAAATTCCTGCAGAGAGGGCAGGGGCCAGAACCACCCAGCTAAGCCAGAAACATAACATCTTGCTAGAGGGGCACTGAGGGTTCACTTCCAAGGGATGCAACAGGTAGAAGCTGAGCACAGTTGCCAGATCCAAACCAGGCATAACTGGATGAATTCAAATTTTGTAGATCTGCACCCAGTAAGCTGAGACACTTTGCTAGACCTAGATCTATAAGAGCATCCTCACTCTTTCTCTCTTGACTGAGAGAAAGGGCAAAAGGTAACCAGGAAGAACTAGTCTGCCTGAAAAACACCAGGTACATCAAGGGGAGATGATCAGCTAGAACATAGCAGAGCTAGCTTAAATACAAATTCCCAATTTAATATCTGCTTAGCTATATAGACACAATGACTGCTCTTACTGCATAAAATACTAGGCAAGTAGTTACAAGTTTGTTAACTACTAAATCATTACCCAGAATTAGTGTTCCTTATTATAGTACTGTAAATATAAAACTATAACTGCTTTAATCACATAATCTCTACTGGGTAAGGATTTCAATAGGTGATAAGTTATAACTTCATCAAAGTTCTACACCAAAGGTCAAGGACAGTGCTATACAAAATGACAAAAAGAAGCAGCAAAATGCAAACTCAGGCCCCAAGCCCACCAAGAATAAATGCAGAAGACACTAACACAGAAGAAATTGGAAATCACACAGCTGAAATGTAGGAATTAATAGTGTCTAAACTAAAAAAACAACTGCAGAAAGGTGTACAGGGACTCAGATCAGAAATAACCTTTGAAATAAAAAAAGAAATCTCTGAATTAATAGCATCTGAAGAAAAGAATCAACAGCAGAAACATGTAGAGGAAATGAGATAAGAAATAATCTCTGAAGTAGAAAAAAGAAAGGATAACTATAATGAAAGAATTAAAATATGCTTCTCAAGAAGAGACTGTTAAAAAATAGAGGAGATTATAAAAATGATGGAATCCTGGAATCAGCAGTATAGGAAAGAAACAGATCGCATGAAGCACGGTCAAAGAAAGGAACTTAAAATCTCAATCACAAGCTTGCAAAACCATTTTGAGTGGAAGGGAAGACAGAGTTTCAGGTCTTGAAGATGCTGTCACAGCTACCAAAAAGGTAAGAAAAGATCTCTTAAAGATGGGAGGGAAAAAAGACAATTAGAATACAAGAAAAAAATAATTCATCACCTGCAAGACAATGAAAGATGAACGTGAGACTAATAGGCATCAATGAGAAAGAAGGACTCAATACAAATGATAAAAAAGAATACGGGTAGAATAGCAAAAAACTTCCCAAATATGGGGAAGCAATCTGACAATCAATTAACCGAAGCATATAGAACTCCAAATAACATAATCCCAATTAAAAATATACTAAGACATGTAACAGTCAAGATCCCAGAAATGGAGCACAAGAACAATACACTAAAAGCTGCTAGAGAAAAGAAGCACATCACAGTTAAAGGAAAACCCATCAGAATAACTGCAGACTTCTCTTCACAAACCATGAAGGCAAGAAGAGCATGGAGCAGAGTAATTTAAGTCCTCCTTGAAAACAAATTCCAGCCCAGACTACTATATCCTGCAAAACTCTATTTCAACCTTTGACAGAGAAGTGAAATACTTCCACAACAAAGAACAACAAAAGAATTTCATGATGACAAAGCCAAACCTACACACACTATTGAAAGATATTTTAGAGATGGACCAAAATGATCAGAACTCCACAAATGAGAACAGAAGGACCCCACCAAACAGGGCAAACAATTAAATTACAGGAGTGAAAGGAGTAAACAACAGCAGGTAAATAACATATCAATCATGACTCAATACATTTCAATTATAACCATCAATGTAAATGGACTCCATTCACCAATTAAAAGAAATAAGATGGCACAGTGGATTAGGAACAATACACTTCATGCAACAAACACACTTAACTCATAAAGAAATTCATAAGCTGAGAGTCAAAGTATGGAAAATACTACACACCCCAGCACCTCAGAAAAAAAGCAGGGATAGCAATCATGTTCTCAAATAATCTCAACTTCAAAGCAAGAATGATCAAACGAAATAAAGAAGGCCACTATATACTGGTTGGGGGAAAAATACAAGAGGAAGAGGTAACACTCATAAATATGTACGCACCGAACAAGGCAGCACCCAACTAAATAAGACATATCTTAACGGACATGAAAAATCTAATATCCAATACCACAATCTTACCAGGAAACCTTAACACACCCTTATCCCAAAAAGATAGGTCAAGCAGACAAAACATTGGCAAAGAAGTAGCAGAACTGAACCACAGCTTGGAACAAATGGGCTTAGTGGACATATACAGAGTATTCCACTCAACCACAGCTGAATACACATTTTTTTAAGCTGCACATGGGTCACTTTATAAAAGAGACCACATACTAGTCGATAGCTCATGCTTAAGTATATGCAAAAAAAACCCCAGAAATTATCCCACAAATATTATTTGACCACAGTGCAACGAAACTGAAAATAAACAACAAAAGAAACCAGAAAAATCCCATAAACACAAAGAAATTAAACAACACCCTCCTCAGCAACCAATGGGTCACAGAAGAAACTGAACAAGAAATTGAACACTATGTACAATTCAATGAAAATTGAAGCACAACTTATTGGAATTTATGGGATTCGATGAAAGCAGTTCTTAGAGGGAAATTTATAGCTGTGAACTCACACATTAGGAAAACAGAACAGGAACACATAAACACACAAATGTTTCACCTCAAGCATCTAGAAAAGGAAGAGCAAACCAAACCCAAAGCCCAAAGACAGAAAGAAATAATAAAGATTAGAGCAGATAATAATTCAATTGAGATGAAGAAAACAATTAAAAGAATTAATGAATCAAAAAGTTGATTCTTTGAAAGAGTAAATAAAATCAATAAATCCCTAGCTGACCTTATGAAAAAGAAGAAAGAAAAAACTCAACTACAATGAGGAATGAAAAGGGTGTAATTCCCATAGACCCAGTGGAAATTCAGAAGATCATCAATAGCTACTCTGAGAATCTTACTCTCACAGAATAAAACACAGATGAAATGGACAGATTCCTAGAAAGGTATAAATTACCAAAACTGAATCAAGAAGATACAACAACTCTCAGTAATGCAATAACAGCCAATGAAATACAAAAGGTAATTAAAAAAAAAAAAAAAAAAACTACCAACAAAGAAAATTCCAGGTCCTGATGAATTCACAGCAGAATTCTACAAGAAGTTTACAGAAGATATAATCCCTATACTCCTCAAACTCTTCAATGAAATTGAAAAAGAATAAATCCTCCCAAAATTGTTCCTGGAGGCAAGAATTATACTGATACCAAAACCAGGGAAAGACACAACTAAAAAAGAGAACTACAGGATAATCTGGGTCATGAACATAGATGCAAAACTCCTCAATAAAATCCTAGTAAACAGAATACAGCAAGTCATCAAGCAATTATACACAAAGACCAGGTAGGCATTATCCCACGGAAAGAAATACAGTTTAATATATGCAAATCTATGAATGGAATACACTTTATGAATTGAGCCAAATCCAAAAATCACATGATCATCTCAATTGATACAGAAAAGGCTTTTGACAAAGTCCAACACCTATTCATATTCAAAGTCCTACAAAAAATTGGAATGGATGGTCTCTATTTCAATCTGAGACGAATCATCTATAACAACCCAAGTGCTAAAATGGGGAAAAACTGAAACCTTTTACTCTTAGATTTCGTACAAGAAAAGGATGTCGTCTATCACCACGCACATTCAATAAAGTTCTAGAAATATTAGCTACAGCCATTAGACAAGATAGAAAAAGGAAAAGAATATGAATAGGCAAAGAAGAAGTTAAACTATCAATATGTGCAGATGACATGATACTTTACCTGGAAGACCCAAAAAACTCCACCAAGAAGTTTCTACAACTAATATAAAAATTCAGTAGCATAGCAGGATACAAAGTCAATACCCAGAAGTCAATAGCATTCCTCTACACAGACAACAAACACACTGAGAGGGAAATTAAGAGAAACAATACCTTTTACAATAGCAACATGGAAAATTAAATACTCAGAAATTAATCTAACTAAAGAAATCAAAGATCTATTAACTGAAAATAACAGTACTCTGAAAAAAGAGACAGTAGAGGATTTCAGAAAATGGAAAGATATTCCCTGCTCCTGGATAGGAAGAACCAACATTGTGAATATGGCCATACTCCCAAAATTGTTATAGAGATTTAATGCAATCCCTATGAAAATACCATCAACATACCTCCCAGACCTAAAGAAATCATTGCTAAAATTTATTTGGAACCAGAAAAGATCTAGAATAATACAGGCAATCCTGGGAAACAAAGACAAGGCAGGAAGCATTACAATTTCTGACTGGAAATTATACTACAAAGCTGTGATAAAATCAGCATGGTATTGGAAAAAAAAAAAAAAAAAACCAGATGTGAGAATCAATGGAATACATTAAAAAGATGCAGAAGCCAATACAAACATACTTGAGCACCCTATCCTCGACAAAGGGGGCCAAACATGCTCACTAGAAGAAAGATAGCCTCTTTAACAAATGGTGCTGGAAAAACTGGCTCTCTACATGCCGAAAACTAAACCTTGACCCAGGTCTATCACCATGCACTAAGCTAAAGTCAAACTGGATTAGCCATCTAAGCATTAAAACAGAAACACTAAATCTCCTGGAAGACAAAGTAGGAGGAACTCTTGAAGACACAGGGGTAGGCAAAGAGTTCATGAACAAAAATAAAATCGCATGGGCAATATTTGAATGAATTAACATCTGGTACCTTCTCTTCTTGAGTTATTTTTGCACATCAAAAGAAATTACCAACACAGTAAAAAGACAATCCACAAATTTGGAAAAAATCTTAACTAATAAGCACTGAGACAAAGGTTTCCTCTCTAGAATTTATAAAGAACTAAAAAATATTAAAGTCCCAAAATTTAATGATGCAATCCAGAAATGGGCATCTGAGATAAACACACACTTCTCAGAGGAAGAAATTCTAGAAGTCACTAAACACATGAAAAAATGTTCCACATCACTAGCCATCCATGAAATACAAATTAAAACAACATTGAGATACCATCTCACTCTGCAAAGAATGGCTATCATAAAGAAATCAACCAACAACAAATGTTGGAGAGGCTGTAGGGAAAAAGGAACCCTTCTCCACTGCTGGTGGGAATGTAGACTGGTGCAACCATTATGGAAATCATTGTGACACTCCTTAAAAAACTAGGACGGGAAATCCCATTCAAACCAGCTATCCCCCTATCGGGAATTTTCCCAGAGGAAATGAAAACATTGTATCATAGTGATATGTGTGCACCTATGTTTATAGCAGCACAATTTGTGATATCCACATCTTGGAAACAAACAAGATGTCCATCATCTGAGGAATGGATGAAAAAGATGTGGTATTTTTATACAATGGAGTATTACTCAGCTATAAAGAATGATAAACTCAAAGCCTTTATATTTAAGTGGATGCCACTTGAAGATATACTCAGAAGTGAAATCAACCAGACCCACATGTGTAAAGATCATATAATTTCCTGAGTGTAAGAACTCAAAAGAAGGAAAAAAAAAAAAAAAGAAAGGTGTAACACAATTAAAAGGAAAGCGAGAACTTGAGGATTGGACCATGAAGAGAGGGCAAGGAGAAAAACTAGTAAACATGATAGGGACAAAGCCACACATTTATATGCACAAGATGGTTAAGGCAATGATCCTGAGAATCTTGATCAGGTTTTTGAAACTAGCAGTTACTTTGAAAGATTCTCACCCTGACTACCATGTATACTGATACCTGTGAACTAAGCAACTGCACTGTAGATAGCAATACATAATACGACGGTCATGCTTGAGTATTCTGTCATTTGGGTATTCTAAATACATACAGCTTGTCATGTCATACAAAGTACTGCCATACTGTCTCTCAAGTAAATGTTTGTTTAAAAAATAGGGGGTAATGAATGAAAACAAGAGACAAGAAAAAATGTCATAGGACTGTCCTACAATGCTATGCGGTTAGATTTCTAAATTTCTTTGTAAAAATATGTAATTATTTATTCGTATTTTTTAGATTTTTTTTTAATTTTTTAATCTTTTTCTTCATATTCTGTATGGACTTAAAGTTTAACATATCAATACTTGATGGAAAATATCTGTTTCATTTTATGTCTAAGATGTTTGATATTCAGACAGTGAGGTTAAGCTTAACTGCCCACGTTGTAGGGCAATAATAATAAGCTTCTCGTCTGGAGGGTTAACAAATTAAGTTTTCATACCAAAAATTAGAGAAAAAGAAGGACTGCAAGGACAGTAAACATTTTGGCCCTAGCCTTTCAAGGTCAGTGAGGACTCAGGACATTGGAGAACCTGTACTGTAACATGTAACTAAGTTGTGTCCCAAATTTTCTGACCCAGGAGATTATAGGGCCACAGAGGAAAGTGATCAATGATGGTACAGTGTACCTAAGGAGAGTCACATGGAGAGAAAACATTTTCTCAGGATTTTACAGAGAGCACATTGGTCAAGCAATGGCGTGACTCATCCATATGACTGACACTGACAAAGGATCTACAAACTGTGGTAAAGGGTTTCAGGATAAATTCTGAGGGGATTTGACTGACCTTATCAGATACAAAAGTTAACATTTCTTGTTATATAGGACTTACTTTATCTTGGTCTTAACCATCCAGCAGAAAAGCATAAAAAGGAGGATAAAAAATAAAGCCATACTAATATGCTGAGCTCTAAAAGGCTCAAGTCAACAACTTCTGACATATCCAGTTCTACAGATAACACACTATTATTATGGAGTACTGAACTATACTGGAATATTTTGCTGAATTCACGTACCTACAATATTTAAATAGCAATGGAATACCTATCTCTGACAAAACTAAACAAAAAAAGGAGATACAAATTAAGGACCATTTTTTATCTGTATATTTGAAATAGGAAAGATATACTGCTACTTTTTCTTAATTAAATGAATAGAATTGTACTAATAGTGTTTCTGGACAGAATATCATGTCTGCATCTTGTACTATGAATAACTACTAAGAAGACAACAAAATGCAATGTATTAATTATTGTAACTGTTCTAATCAGTTTTAAAACTGTCTCATGGCCATTTCTCAATAAAATTATTTAAAAAAAGAAAACATTTTACTCCCTCTATAGTAATGAAGCTTTCCAAAGGGATGCCTACTTAGTAGGGAGAAAATGGCATCAGTATGTGAAAATGTTCTAGAAGAGAAAAGAAATATAAAATATGAAAATCTGCTACCAATCTTAAAAAGTGTTGATTTTAAAATTATCTATATACAAACTTTGCTTTAATCAAAAATTAAAAGTAATTAAATGCTGCTGATGTCTGAATAATCTTATTTTCCCCCATTTTAAACTCAGTTTAACTTCCCTGAAGAATAAACCTTCTTCATCTCTTTTTAGGATCATGAGAGAGAACCTGCTAAGATTTTCAGTATGTATAGCAAACTTCAGTGCAAATCTTTGTGCAAAGTCAGTACATCCATTTTCACAAATTTTGATGCTGATTATGTATGAACTAATAAATAAAAATATATTCAACTGCATTGATATTTTCTATCAATTACATAAAGTCACCACATTTGTTATTTTACTACAGGTAATAAGCATTTAAAAATATATAAATAAGTATCTAAGTGTACATACATAAAACTTATTTTAAACAAGACTTTAATCAATGATAATTAACATTCCTATACATAAAAATGATTAATAATGTTTTAGATTATTTTATTTTATTATTTTTTTAAAAATGTATCAGTTATTGGGCCAGGGAGATGGCTCAGTGGAATAAGCGCTTCCCTGGCAAGCGCAGGGGCCTGAGTTCAATCCCCAGTCCCCCCCCCCCAAAAAAAAGTATCAGTTATTTAAATAGGTTCTTAGTAAAAAATTTAGAACACTAATTTATGAAGATAAATTCCATTTGTCAGAGCAAAAGCGGATCACAGGTAGCCCAGGAGCTGAGGAACACCTTTGATTTTTGCTAAAATCTGTGAGTCCACCGCATTCTGATCCACCTTGCGCTGCTCTGCAATCTGGTCTCTCTCTCTCAATGTCGAAGATCTCACCCTCTTGGTTTCTGAGTTTCCGCAGTTTCTTTCTCTTTAAGTAAGTATCAGTAAGGTGTTTGGGAATTTTCACTTTGCTGATGTCAGTTTTTATAGAGGTGGCAATGACAAATTTCTGGTGTGTTTTCATAGAGGAACACAATTAAGGCTAAGAGGCCCAGTCACAAGTAGCAAGCCACTGTCCAACTGCCTCAGGAAGACCACTCTCTTGCCTCTGTGATGCCCTGTGAGGATGACCAAGATGGTGCCGGGAGTGATGCTAGCTTGAAGTTTTCACACATGCTCTCTGAAGGGTTTCTTCCCATGGCTCAAGAGCCTTCAGGGCACATCTTCAGTAGGGTAGTATCTAGGCATTGTTCAAAGCTTGACCATCCGGCTACCTCCATTCTTGTCCCCACTGGCCGGTTTTGTAATCGTAGCAAGAACTTTCTCCTTTTTTCTTCTCAACCTTTGATCTAGCAACTGTGTACTTTCTCTCGTACAAGGTCTTTCTGGAACACATAGCAGATCAGGAGTATCTACCAATTCCTCTAACCAGGACAGGACTTCAGCTGTAGTGGGGCTGCCCCTTCTTGGACTTTTTTGCCTTCTTCACCTTACCCTTTTTACCGGTACCACTGGCAGAAGCCTTCTGGGCTTCAGGTTTCTTCTCTTCAGTGTCTGGCTTCTCAGATTTTTACCCACCATCTTGCAAGATGAGAAAGAGCCATTTTAGATTATTTTAAAGTAGTAAAATGCCTAAGAAGTATGTACAGAATAACATGTATAATATAGTGTATCATTTTAAATGTTTACAGTGTCTCCAATTTAAATCAACAGTTAAAAATTGGTAAGTTCACTTAATTTACTGGAAAAGTATTTTAGGAAAGGTTGTTTTGTTTTGTGTCCTTTCTCAAATACCAGGAGCCATAACTCTTCATAAGGAGGTAAGCACTTACACCTAAGAAGTATTCCACGCACAGAATCACCAGAAACTGCATAAATGTACTCTTATGTAGGAGGAAGATTGGTGTTTTTAATTTTGAACATTGAATCCTCCCAGTTTGCTGGAGTTAGTGTTAGTTTGACAAGAAAAACTAAGTGCAAATAGATGGCTTTAAATGCATTTTTTTTCTTGACTTGTTACTTACATGATTTGTGGTTTAATATTTTATATATCTTTGTGAAAATTTCACTTTCAACTGATTTATATTAATCTGGAAGTGCTACTGAACAGAAATCCTGAAATGTAATGGATTAAACTGATCAACCTAAAAAGTGTCATGGATATTTTGCATTTATCTTACACTATCTAAGTCCTAGACTTTTCTCTCCTGTCTCTAGCTATCCTTAAGGACTTTAATGCCACATAATAATTTTTAAGTTACTGAAAGTGAAAAAAAATTGAAGTCACAAAAGGCAAAATATGTAGAAAGTACAGAAGTTAGAATTTTTCATAAATTCTAAACACATAAACACAGATGTGATTAATGTTTTGAGAAATATGCCAGTGGATCATGAACATGGCTTTATAAAGCAAGGAATATATTTTCAAATATATGTCTATTTTCTTAAGAAGAAACATCACCAATGAGTTACTTTAAACACTAATTATATAAACAATGACTACAATTATTTAGTATCTCAATTTATTTTGTTTCACTGCCTTCTAAACTTTACTGCTTTGTCTTTCATATCTAAGAATGAAAGCTTCAACAAATATTAATGAATATTTTCTATAAATAGGGCAGCATGAAAGGCTTAAAACAAAGCTTCAAGTACTGTTTAAAAATAATACATTTTAAGAGAAAATGGTTAGTTTAGGGAAAGGATACCACTAAACACCAATAAGTATGCTAAGCCCTCAAATAATAATAATAATACTTACTGTGGACCTATTAAAGGCTAGTCACTTTTTTACCTGTCACTCCAACAAATATTCAAGCAACTTTACCATTAAGCCATATTTATTTACATTCTTCTAGATACAGAACCTTGCCAAAGGGAAAAGGTACATTTGGATACTGTTGCCAATGACCAAGACCTGGGCCCTTGAAAATCATTCGCTAGAATGCCAAAACCTTGTTCATCAAATTAACTTTCAGTAATAACACTTTATTACTAAGAGTTTATAAGTACTATGCTATAATTCTACAGCATGCCTCTGGGAAAACTAGTGTTATGCTCGGTTTCATGCAACAGAGTAATGGAATTTAAGCATTGAAATCTAGGGAAGAAATATTTTAGAGAGAAACAGAGACAGAATCAGGAATCTATAGGTTCTATAAAGCCACTGAGAATTTTGATAAGAAAAATGCAAATGGGACTCTATTTCAAAACTGGAGGCATGTAAAAAAGAAACTGAAGGATGTAAAAACACAGGTAAAGCTTACTACTGTCTCAGTGAAATTTTAAAAAGCCTTTCTCTGTGTGTGGCAGATATGTCACCTGATTATTTTCAATTGAGGGTTGTCTACTTTTTACTTTATATCTAGCCATCTCTCCATATAGTTTTCAGATGTGATAAAATACATCACAGCTGCACAGCAACATAAAAAATAGACAGGATATGAATTTATGTCTGGCTTAACTTGGTCACATTTTCAACTGATAATTTTGATCCTACAGCCTCTTGAAAGAGACACTCGTAAAATTATTCTCATGCTATTTTGAAAAGCTCTGGTTCAGAAAATTACTACCCTTTTGATGTGAAGGCTGATATAACTAATTATAGCTTGGAAGATACAATTCATCCTTTAATAATAAAGAAATAGCAATCTTTCACCTAGAATAGAACACTGTCTGGATATGAAGCATAAAAGATTAAATCAGTAGGCTTTGAAATTCTATTATATTCAGAAAGACAATGTCTCCAAGGACAATAATATTGACAATAGAAGAAGGTTTCTTCAAGAACGTTTCAACCTCTTAGCAAACTGTGGTACAATGAAAAATTGCTGAGCTGAAGACTATCCGCTGAAAACTTAAGATCAAATTAGTCAAATTTTCCAGTTTAACAATAGCGCAATGTCTAGTTTCATCCACTAATTCACAATAGAGAAGGGAAAGAGACGTAGAAAGGGAAGAAAGGAGAAAGAATGGAGAAAAGGAGGGGGTAAAGAGAAAGAAAAGAGATGAGGGATAAGGCTGAGAGTGGGAGGAAAAAATGGATGAAAGTTACTAATTTAAATTTTATTGCTTTTCAACCTTAACTCGCATAATAATAATCTGCAATACTTGTTAAGGAACAGATTAATGCCCCCTCCCCTGCCAAGTTCCTAAGGTAGTTTGTTTGGCACAGGCATGTGAGTTAGCATTCGTAAAGCCTTTCCAAGCATGTCAGTGTCCTAATACTACAATAAATCCCTAAAATAAATCAATTTTTAAAAAGGAAAGTTTCTGTTGGTTCACAGCTTTAGAAGTTCCAGCCCATGATCACCTGACCTACTGGGGTTTTCGGTGAGGCAATGCATCACGTTAGAAATGTTTGTTAAAGCAAGCTGCTCATCTTAACTGCAGCCAGAAAGCAGAAATAAGAGTGCCAGGACTAGATCACAGTATCCCTCTGAGGGCGTGCCAGCTAGCCTGCTCACACTGAGCCCTGCTTCTTAAGGGTTACAACACTCTGCAATATGATCAAGCTGAGGACTGAGTCTTAACACATGGTCTTTAGAGGATATATCAATGGCAAACCATAGCCCATATTTCTGCACACCACACTTTGAGTACTTTGTCTACATTTATAAAGTGTCTCTTGAGAAAGACTATACTTTTTTGATCTACCTGTACCAAATCCTCTTAGATGGAGCCAAATTTTCTGATGAGAGGTCTTTCCAAATCAGGTCAGTTTTACCTACAGATCCTCAAAGACATACCCAGAACTACACCAGTGTCTTTGGCCTGCCTCAATCATCATTTTTAAGATCAAGATTAAGCTATCAGAAAAGCAAAAGTTGTAAGATTTGCTATAGACAATCATGAATAAATAGCACCATCCTGAATATGTATGTGTAACAAGATTTAATAAGCCTTTCAGTGTTTTTGAAAAAGTCTCATGAATATGATTCCTCACAAACAAGATCAGGAGCCATACGCATGAGGCTATACTGTGCACACAGTATGAAATATGACACAGTATATGATGTTTAAAGCTCAGGAGGTCAACACATGAGAATCAAAGCTGCACCTGGTGAATCCTTTGATGCAGGATTGCATCAAATTTGGAGTACAGAGGCTGGGGAGACAGCTCAGTAGAATAAGCGCTTCCCTGGCAAGCACAAGAGCCTGAGTTCAATCCCCAATTCCGCCAAAAAAAAACAAGAAAAAAAAAATTGGAGTACAACCTTTGCTCCTGTCGGTAAAGGAGGTGGGGTATGGGGTCAACTAAAATAATTAGTGCATTCTTATTGACATTTTAGCAGAATTTTAAAATATTAAAATATGAATTCTAGAAACAATAATGAAAAAGTTCCTTGAAAAGGAAAAACAAGGTATTAAACCAGTTTGTTCTGTAGATTATCGGAAAATTAACTCAATAACTCTCTTCCTAAGGTTCATTCCTCTCTAGGAGTTATAATCTTTGGTTAAAAACACCAAACTTCTCTGGCTTCTATGTTTTTACAATCATATTTGTACTATGATTAAATAAATATGCTTCATACTTCACATGTGAAAGATAAATAAAAAAGCTCAGGGAGCAGTGTATGTTTATGCTGATGGGCTAAAACACTTGCAGAAAAAATATGATAAATGGACATTCCCTCTCATTCAATGCACAGATAAAATTTGGTTCAGTTGTTTCAGAATATTTCAGACACTTTATTAATACATCAGCTAAAAGTACCACTACAACCATAATTAATAACAGTTTTTATTTACTCTGTATCAGGCATTTGCCTTTACGTTTTACATGTGCTATGATATATAATCCTTCCTCTCAACAACCCAAGGAAAAGAATCCCACTGTACTTTTTAGTGGCCAGATTCACTTTTTTCTGTATTCTCCTATGCAGCTATTATTTAAAAAGAGATACTAGGAATGCAGAGACTAAACTTACTTTCAGCTGCTCTCAGTATACATCCTGGAAAATAACTCTTAACTCTGTGTCCAAAGAAAAGCTAAAGATGTAAAAGATAGTCCCCTACACCTATTAAACTCAAATATTTTGTCCTTGGCAGAATACTGAGAAGTAATAATCAAACTTATTTTTAAAATTTTACCTTAGAAGCTAAAAGTGATTTAGGATGATTCATTTAGCAGCATGTACTTATTCTACATAATGCCTTCTTTTCTGGGTTTGGAAAGACAAGCAATGATCTTTATCTTTAATCTCTTAAATCTCATCTTTCAAAAAAAATAATAGTTCTGTTTGGGAATAATAGTTCTGCACTTCTTTAGTCAAAGACTACTAATTTATCATTGTACAGAGGACTTACTGTGTTTTCACAATTACAGATGAATGTGATAACGTATTTCTAGGAATGCATCTCATAATCTACTCTTTCTCCAATACTGCAGATTTCCTTTCAAGGAGTAACTGTCTCTTCTCTTCCTGCTGTCATCTATGAAAATGTTCTTGCCAAAAACACAGTTTTGGTAGTCATTTTGACTCACAGTATCCACCAAGCTTGGTGTTCCACCTTAAAACAAATAAATTAAAAGTTCATTTAGGGATGAAACACAATATAGGGATACTGAAATAATATTTAATATTCCAGAAAACATCCCTTCTATGAAAAAGTAATCATATTATTACCTGTTTAAATTCTCCACATTCTCCTCTTCAAGCAAAACTTGGGACATAAGATGGAAATATTAGGAGCAATATGATGACAACAGATACTTGTTACTTTTGTTAACTAACTCATTAACAATACAGTCCACTATATCCTCTGCCTGAACCCTAATTTATATAAATGCTACTTTCAAGTGCATAGCCCACACAAAACTTTAGTTTGTAAATGTTCAAATACTACATGCAGTAATGATTTCACCAGAATAATAAAATTTCAGAGATTGCTATAATTAATCTTTTAAAGAAAGATGCTATAAAATAGGACCCAAGGTAGCATTATCAGATTTTTATTTATAAATAAAATAATTTTTCTGAATTAAATAAATTGGTATAAATAATTATAACATTTTAATGAGATTTGAGAAGACCCACACTTAAAACCTTTTAGTACTTTTAAATGTTAGTATCTCAAAACAAGTAACTTCAGTTAATGGGGCAGGAGAAATTAAATATTTACATGTTTACGAAATGACTAGTTATTTCTTTACTAATAAGACAATGCCAATGGTTCCAGCATTTTTCTTGTTTATTGCTCAGCACATGGTAAAATTTAATATGTACATTCTCCATGGTTTTGTCTAGAAGTCCAAAAGTGGCACAAACTACTAAAAATGGGAGTCATGGTAATAATGATAAGCATTAAGACACAATATGTAAAGCACTTAAAACACTTTTGTCCATATTTAATATTACACCGACCTTTTAATGATGGCTCATTTGAATATTATTATCTGATTACTATATATAATTCATCATACCAAATGGAGATAACTCTGTAAATTCTTATTTGGCTGTCCAGGGGAATATTATAATCATAGAACCTGACAAAATTTGACTTCATGGGCTTATTTCTCCATTGAACAATTGGAAATCATATTTTATAGCTGTGCTGGTATACATATACACAAAATAATAGTAAATATTAAATTTTTTTCAACTTACGTAGTTCATTTTTCCTTATTTTAACAATAAATATACTGCTTTCATGGGCCCCTGTGTTAGTTACCTGTCCACTGCTGAGACAAAATACCAGACATACACCCTTTAAAAGCTGAAAGGTGGGCCGGGGAGATGGCTCAGTGGAATAAGCGATTCCTCTGACTAGGTCCTACCTTCTAAAATTCTATTCTGCTATGAACTCATTGATGTGTTAATTCATTGATAAAAACTGGTATCCTTAAAATTCAATCTCTCTACTGTCATTTAATTTGTTCAAGCCGTCAATCAACACTAGTCATCAAAATCCCCCTACATAATGTGGGACAAAGTCATTAGGCCTATTGTGCTCAATGGAGGAAGTTGGCATGAATATCAGATTTGGCAAATGTGGAATATATGGTGGAAAACACATTATACTTCTAAATGATGATTAAGACTTTCACTGTAACAGTGCTTAATGTTTTATAAATTAAAGAGGATATATTACAATGTATCAATTTCCATAAGAATAAGTTCAGCAAAAATAAAACTATTTTAGCATGTTCATCAGGGAGTAGCTTTTCCTTAAGAAATATCCAGGATCACTATATATTCTAAGGACAAAACAATAATCTTCATATCACTTTAAAATTAAAAAAACATAAAAAGTATTTTTAATATAAGCTCCATTATTCTCTAAGTCTTCTGCCAATTCAGCAAACAATGCACATAAAATGCTCAAGTATTCATATGCATCTATGACTCATTTTTTATATGAGGCATTTAGCTCCTTCATGTTGTTGTGTAACAGAGGTCATCTTGAGGTTCTTTATCACTTATCTTTATCTTACTGAAAACATAGGACAGAATTGTAAATCCAGGCTCACTTAGACAGACTAATATCAGTGAGACCTCTGAAGCTATATTCATTGGGTCTTCTCGTCATTTCTTTCAGCACCGACTCATAACATACAACAAGTGGCGCAGAACCTGGGGCGCCAAAGAGGACCAGGAGTGAGTGGGACCGCCCACTGACCCACAGGATCCTCATTCGAGCCAGTGCCCAGGCCCAGTGTGTGTGTGTGTGTGTGTGTGTGTGTGTGTGTGTGTGTGTGTGTAATTTCCTCCATAAGATAGGCCTGGTATGGAACTCTGTGGCAGAACTCCCTGCAGAGGCTAGCGGCAAGACCCACCCAGCTAATTCAGGAGAAGAACATCTCGCCAGAGTGGCACAGAGGGTTCACTTTCAAGGGATACAGCAGGAAAAAGTGGAGCACAGCTGCCAGACCCAAGCCACATTCACCTAGACAAGTCTGAATTTGGTAGATCTGGACCTGGTGCTAAGGTAATAACTGCACTAAAGCTCTACACCAAAGGTCAGAAGACAGTGCTATACAAAATGACAAAGAAAAGGAGCAAAATGCAATCTCAGGCCCCAAGCCCACCCAGAACAAATGCAGGAGACAGTAGCATAGAAGAAATTGGAAATCACACACCTGAAATCTCTGAAATTACAGCATCTGAAGTAAAGAAACAAAAAGGTATACAGGAAATCAGATCACAAATATTTCTGAAGTAAACAAAGAAATAACTATAATGAAAGGATTACTAAGTGCTTCTAAAGAAGACACTGATAAAAAAAAATACAGAATAAAAAACGACAGAATCACTGAATGAGCAATATAGGAAATACAATGCATGAAGCAGATTCAAAGAGATATACAGGAAGTTAAAACTTCACTCACAAGCTGGGAAAATCAACTGAATGAAGGTGAAAATAGACTTTTGGATCTTGAAGACACCATTGCAGCTAGTGAAAAGATAAGAAAAGAATATGGGCAGAAGTAATAGCAGAAAACTTCACAAATATGGGGCAACAATCTGATATTCAGGTAACTGAAGCAAAAAGAACTCCAAATAACATCAACCGAATTAACACCACACGCAGACATATATAATCAGTACCCCAGAAATTACACATAGGAACAGTATACTAAAAGCCACTAGAGAAAAGAAACAGATCACATTTAAAGGAAAACCCATTAGAATAATAGCAGATTTCTCTTCAGAAACCATCAAGTCAAGAACAGCATGGAGCAAAGTACTACAAGTCTTGCAAGAAAACAATTTCCAACCCAGACTGATATATCCTGCAAAACTCTCAACTTTAGTGGAAAAGTGAAATACTTTCATGACAAAGAAAAACTAAAGAATTTCATGAAAATAAAGCCAACCCTACAGAAACTATTAAAAGATATTCTAGAAGGGGATCAAAATGACCGCAACTCCATGAATGAGAACAGAAAGAACCCACCGAATAGGGCCAACAATTAAACACAGGAGAAAAAGAGGTATACAATAGCAGGTAAATAACATGTCAAACATAAGTCAGCACACCTCAATTATAACCATCAATGTAAATGGACTCAATTCACCAATTAAAAGAAACAGATTGGCAGAATGGATTAGGAAGCAAAATCCAACAATATGCTGTACAAGACTTCATCTATCAATTGATTGGTTTATCTGCAATGTTTTGTCCAGCTGGTAATTTCAATAGTCTATGGTTTGTACCTCAGGAACACAATTGTTTTCATGAATCATAAATAATGCTTTGTCTTGGCTTTATGACTTATTGACTTAGAAATAAATTTTCTGCCAGATTAGAATTTGGTGTAGATGCTGCCAAAGTCCTTATCAATTTGAATGTTGGGAAATTTGAGAAATCATGTACTAAAAAAGAAAAGATATTCTATACTATACATCTTAGTTCTGGAATATGTCTGTAAAATAAACATGTGTACATTGTTCTCAAATTCTGTAATTATTTTGAAGAAAAAGTCACTTTAATCACATTCCCATTGTTAAATGATAAATTATCTTCTAATTCTAGAGAACTATATAAGAAAACTAAGAAATCTTATTGATAAATATCACTTTTTGTGTTATGTTCTAGATATTTTTTTAAAGTAGGTATTTAATTGATAGATCTTCATTTGGCCTCTGATTTGCTTCTTGATTTTGAATTTTTTTTTCTTTTTTTTGTATTAATGTTTAGGTTTGGATTTTGCTTATGTAGCTTTTACCGCTTTTAATATGAAAATATGTGCTCTTGTTTTTATCATTCTTTTGTTTTCAACACTGTTGTGGTCTGAAATTTCACACTTGCTATTTCTTAAATCCTAAAATCCTATGAGTAGGTTTCAGACCACTGTTCTTGATCCTTCATTTTGTTTTTTTAATTCAATGAGACTTTTTGATATGTGTATATGTGACATGCATGACAATCTTTACTGCTCTCTATTGTCATCAATTGTATGAAAGTTATGAACATAATACATTTTTACTTTATATAAAAAATTAAAATAAAAAGATTTTCTTTAATTTCAAAAAGAGAAAGGAACAAGTAAACCTAAGGAAGTTATAATGATAATACATAAAAAAATATGTTCTAGATATATTTTTGAGCCTCTAAGACAATAAATATTGATAGATAAAACTGCTGTTGTGCTGGAAGTCTGCCTTTGAAAAGTATCTAGCATTTTTTTTCTTTTTTTATTAATTTTATTGAAAAACAAATAGCAATGAGACAGTTTCAAAACTGATTAGTAGGACAGTTTCAATAATACATTGCATATTGTTGTCTTTGTAGTGGTTATTCATAGTACAAGATGCAAACATGATATCCTGCCCAAACACTATTAATAAAAATCTTTCTTCTCACTGAATTAAGAGAAAGTAGCTATATATCTATCTTAACTATTTTGTATATACAGATACAAAATCATCCTTCATTTGTATCTCCTTTTTATCTAATGGTTTTGTAGGGTTTTACTTGATCAAAACTTTCTTAACTGTATAATTATTTTAATAAAATTTCTCATGTTATATTTTACAATGAAAGCTATATGAAAAATTAAATTATACAGGACATTAAAAAAGAATTATAAATATCCAACTAACATGAAGTAGCCCATTCTATGCTGTCTAATCAAGTGAATCATCTTCCACTGTTCTAAAAAAATGAGATTTGTCCTCCATCAAATGTATTCTCACTAGGACTTGATCTCCTGGCCCTGCTAACTTGGAACAATTCTTCACACATTGGCTCATACTTAAAGTCAATTTGGCTATGAACTACATTATGTACCCTCAGTAAGTTACGTATTTTTTATTTGTACAGTTCTACATGTACACTCTCGTAATATTTCTAAGAATTGCAAAAATAATAATCTATTTCTATAAGGTAGGAAATCACTCCAGGTTAATATTAATCTGCAATAGGAAAATTTAAGACTTTACTCCCAGAGACAAACTAAAACAATGAAGACCATTTTAGATAATTTCTTGATTTATATACATTAATGCATTTTTTCAAAGTAAAACACTGACAATTCTACTTATTCTTTTTTTGTAAACTGCTATTTCACTTATGGTTGTGTACTGGATACCTTTTCACCCCAATAAATTCATGTGAGCATCACTATCTTTTAATGATAAAATAACTTTTTTTTTCCATTCCCCCATTACCCTTCCTGTTTTGACAGCACAAGTCAATGTTTCTAAGCAGAGATAATTAAGAATTGCTGTAAGTATAGGAGGTGATGGATATGTTAATTAGCTTGATTACAGCAATCATTTCATAATATACATGTATCTCAAAACCTGATGCAATATACCTTAAATATATTTTATTTGTCAATTATACTCAATAAAAAATAAGTAAAAAGAGAACAAAAAGAACCTATTAGGCTCAAATGTTTTATTCCTTCTACACGAAATCCCAGGACAGTGAGCTTGAGGTAAGCAGGGCTATATTTAGGCTTAAAAACAACAATTTTGCAAGTCAATGATCAAGAAACATCTTGATGACAATACTACAGGACTTTGCCAACTATCTTATCTTTTATCATTTTCCTACTCTCTAAATTGCCGATATGATAACTAAGCCTGAAAACCTGACACCTGACTTTTAAAAATTCTATGATGCTCACAAAAAGCATTCAAAGCATTCCTGGAATACTGTCTTAATTTATTTGAGAAATAAAGCTACAGTATTATCTTCACTGTTTTTGAATTGTCTCTCATAACTATTCAAAGATGAGTACAATTCTATTTGAAAAGAATGACTATTGTGAAAAAAAACAAGACAGTGAAACTTCAGTTACCTATGAGTGTTTCAACTTGCCAAACTTATAGCATGCATATATATAACACACAATAAGTGTCTGATAGTTATAACAGTCTCACTCCTTGCTGAGTTCCTAATTAACTAATTGTGACATTTAATATCTATGCATGGCTTTATCAGTTTTTCTTTTGTTTTACCAGACAATACAAAATATTAACGAAAAAAACAGAACAAAACACTAATAAGGCTAAATGCAGACTATGAATTAACTAGTAAATCTACCCTTAACACTTTCGTTGGAACTGATGATTCACCAAGAGTCAGTAGGCATAGCAGGTGTAGGTGCAGTGCTAGACTTTAACAGTCTCTATTATTTCCTGTACAGGCAGAAGAAAAATGTTTCTTTAATTTTCAGTGTAGTTTTACTGAGACTACGCTTTGTGAGAAACATTTATTTTGCTGCAATATGTACTGGTTTGCATTTATTAAAGCAGAAACTAAAGAAAAAAAGACGAAATCAATGCTCTCATCAGAAAAAAATGGGGGACTAGTTTCTTACACTTATTTTTAGACATTATTAGCATGAAGATCAGCCGTATATGACTGTATAAGGAAGTGGTCTCAATAATCCATCATCCAAATCACACTGAATATTCAATTTAAAATCATGAACCTATCCATCACCAAATGGTTAGAAAGAGAACTGTCACAGCCGGAACATTTTATTCAGTAGACTTGGTGTATTTCCTACTTCCAGTTGTTCTAAATTTGAAAATTTATTTATTTTTTGTTTCAACCACAACAGCATAATAACATGATTGAGATATTCTATATATGTTCTCTTTGTGACAATTGTCTCAGTATTACAAAACTGAAATTACTTGGAGAGAGAATGCATCAAGTAGAAGCATGCAATACCTATGTGTAAAGATTTTCCTTGTGACGTATATACTCAAATTAATATTTGATTGTGAATTTTTAAAAATACAGTTTTTACAAGCCACACTGTTAAAATATAGTAACTATAACTATTCTAGCCAACATATTAGTGATTTAACACATGTAACCAATATATTTAAGGTAACTAATATTACATAATATTAAAACTTAAGTATTGTGTCATCTTAGTCACATTCCAAGTATTCAATAGTAACATGTGGCTACCTCTGTTACTGTTTCAACGATTACTGTTATCGAACAGAAAGGATACAGAACATTTATTTCCATTCACATAGGAAGTCTAATATAACAGTACTAATCTAGATTTTCATTATCAACACATTTAGAAAGAGGACTAATATAAAAATATATTGTTAATATTGCATACTAGCACTTTTATTTATAGAGAAAATATACCAAAACAGGATCCAAACATTAAGTTCAAAAGCAGTAAGTCTGAAATCCATGAGAAATAATAACTATTCATAAAATATCATTGAGTAGAAATTTTTAATCAAATTTCTGAAAATACTATTGATGCAGAGAAATGATTTTTAAAAATTTACTTTAAAAGCAGCATGATAAAAATGTTAAATCAGAGCTTTCATTTAATGAAACAGAGCAGAGAATCATGTCTCCTTTTTATCTCAGAATTGCAATTCTTAAAAAAAAAAAGCAGCTTAAAAAATTCTTAGAAGATAATAGCTAAGCAGATAAAAAGCTCAGAATTTGGGCACTCCAATCGCTCATTTTTACTCTGTTCATTGATGTCGTATTTTCAGGTCTGTCTCTGATTTTTTCCACTCTATCCAACATATCCTAAGATTTTTTAAATGTTGATTTCTCATTTCTCTAACTGTTGCAAAGCTACTTCTCTCGGCAACTATGCCTAGTTTAGTACTTATGACATTTACAGTACTCTTCCAAATTTAACTTAAAAGAATTCATTGTCAAACCATTTACTAGGGACTAAAGAGACTTCTTCAAATAAACAATTAGTATTCCTAAATGAGCATGCTATATTGTACGTACTAACTTCCGTTTTTAAAAGTCAGTAATAATGTGAAACTAATTATGAGCACTGACACCTTCTCAGGACAATTATTTGAAAAAGAAATTCATTTTTAAGAGATTAAACTGAAATAGAGATCTTCACTCTCCTTGGTCATAAGAATTAAGCTTAATGAGATTCACAACTTAGCATCTTTGTAAAATTTGTAGGACAAAAGCCACAATTAGAAGTATGTCCTTAAACACTTCAATTGGAAAAACATGATATGTAAACACAACTAGCTAAAGTTAGAAGAAATGTAAATCCCAATGCACACTTCATTTTCTTATATACTATACATGAATGCAACCTTCCAAAAGAAAACACATGGATAGAAAGATGCAGACATGGATACAGATACAGACACAGGTACAGGTACAGGTACGGATATATAGCTGTAGTTTTTACAGGAGTAAAAAAAATACAAGAATTACTCAATGTGTGAAAAAAAGAAAAATTTTAGTGCTACATGATACTGTTTAATTTGCTATATTTTTAATATTAGGTGTTTACTCCAAAATGCCCATGAGGCCTTGTCATATTACTCCAACTCCAGTCATGTGTATACACTTCATTGGAGAATAGTTTATAACCACTCTACATTGTTGAGATATCCTAACTAAACATTGCAATGTAAAGTAATTCTTAATAGCATGAATTCTAGAGCCAGATTATCTATAACAGAAAATTCTGGCTTTCCGACTTTGATTTTGCATTACCTTTTCTGCACAAGAGAGTTGAAACTGTACTTTATGAACCTATTGTTAAGTTATAAACTATAGAATCCATGCAAGAGCCTTTAAACATTAAACTAGTAAATACTTACTGATACCTAATATTAAACTCATAATACCTAATATTTGTACTTTTCCTAAAAGATCTTACTTTTTCCTCTTTTTTTTTTCTATTCCATTCAAACAGAATATTCTTTACATTTTCCCTCCACATTTCTACTCCTAGCAGTATACATCCTTAAATAGCTTATTCAGGATTCGCCATCAAGAAGGCTTCAGTGAAACTTCCAAGTAGGTTAGGTGTCCTTCACCAGCTAATTCCCTGTCATAACTTGATTGCTGCATTTTCTGCATTGTAATATAAAGTGTGTGTGTGTGTGTGTGTATATGTGTGTGTGTGTATGACCACTATATGACTTATTCCTTCCATGAATAAAATATGGTGCATTAAACTTTGTATCTTCAACAATTGGCAAAACCATAAGCAAAAACAGTACTCAAATATTTGCTGGAAAAAAAGAATAATGCTGGGTGTGGTGGCAAGCAACTACAATACTAGTACTGAGAAGGGTTAGGCGGGAGGATAAAGACAAATTCAAGGCCAGCCTGCTATACAGTGAGTTAAAGGCAAGTCTGAACTACATAGTGAGACTCTGTCTCTAAAAAGGCAGGCAGGCAGGCAGGCAGGCAGGCAGGCAGGCAGACAGACAGACAGACAAAGAAAAAAGTAAAGAGTAGAACCTCAATATTTTCTAAGAGCTACTGGAGCAGAACTTTATAATATTCTTTCAGCCAAAGCTAAAATACCTTTCAGATTTTATTTCTTCTTTTGAATTCTTACACTAGGGAGACAATACAATATTTACACATATGGGTCTGATTTATTTCACTTATGAGTACAGCATCTAATTGCATCCACTTTCCTATGAAGGAACAAGTCTGTCTTTATAGCTCAGTAATAGTTCATTGGAGAAAAATATCACATCTTTTTCATCCATTCCTTGGGTGATGGGCATTTTGGTTGTTTCCAAGATTTGGCTATGAAAAATTGTGCTGCTATAAAACATGGGTGCACATATATCGCTATGGTATGATGTTTTCAGTTCTTTTGCAAAAAGACCTAGAAAGAGAATTCCTGGATTGAATGGAATTTCCAGCCCTAGTTTTTTGAAGAGTCTCCACACTGATTTCCATAATGGATGTACATTTCCACCAGCACTACAGGAGGGTTCCTTTTTCCCCCACAGTCTATCGAGCAGTTGTTGTTGATTTCTTTATGGTACCTGAATGTTGTTTTAATTTGCATTTCTTGAATAGCCAGTGATGTGGAACATTTTTTCAAGTATTTATTTGTCTCTTGTATTTCTTCCTCTGAGAAGTATGTATTCATCTCAGATGCCCACTTTTGGATTGGGTCTTTATATTTTGGAGCCTTATTTCTATTTTCTTTTTTTAGTTCTTTATATATTCTAGACAGATCTTTGTCTGAGTGATTATTGGTTAAGATTTTTTTCCAAAATTCTGGGTTGTCTTTTAACTCTGTTGGTGATTTCTTTTGATGTGCAGAAACTTCTCAATAAAAGGAGGTCCCAGTTGTTGATTCTTTGAAGTATTTTCCGTGCAGTTTGATTTTTGTTCATGAACTATCTGCCTACTCTTATGTCTTCAAGATTTCTACCTACTTTCTCTTCCAGGATATTTAGTATTTCTGTTTTAATGTTTAGATCTTTAATCCATTTTGAATTTAGAATGACAGATACAGTAAAACAAAAAGAAACAGACTTAAGTATTAAACAACAAAAATGAGAGAAAGGAGAAAAGAAAGGAAAAAAAGGAAGGAGGAAAACAATGAAGTATATATACAGGATGGCTGAGGTGATTGTACTAAAAATTTCCATCCATTTTTTGAAATCAGCAGTTAATTTGCAGAATTTTTACTTTCACTAACTCTCTATACTGAGATCTACAGTCTAAGCAACCTCATTGAGGACAGCAATATGTAATACAAAAACTATGCTTGAATACCTGTCATCTTGATCTTCTAAATGTGAACCATTTCTAATATCATATCAATTATTACTATACTTATTAAAACAATTTTTTAAAAAGGTAAAATAGAAAGAGACAAGAACAAAAATTTAAGATTTCTTGAAAGCAAGCAGTAATATTCAAACTTATGTCCAATCTTACATAACTATATCTGTTAATATGAGTAACATATTTGTAACATCATGTAATTCAGTTGTGTCCCAAATTTTCTGATCAAGGAGATTATAGGGCCACAGAGGAAAGTGATCAATGATGTAGAGTGTGCCTAAGAGTCACAGACAGAAAAAACATTCTCTCAGGCTTCCACAAAGAGCACATTGGTCAAGCAATGGCCATGACTCATCCACATGGCTGACACTGACAAAGGATCTACAAAGTGCAGTACAGGGTTTCAGGATAAATCCTGAGGGGATCTGGCTGACCTTATCAGATACAAAAGTTACATAAGTTATATTTCTTGTTATATAGGACTTGCTTTATCTTAACCATCCAGCAGAAAAGTATAAAAACAAAGTATAAAAAGTAAAACCATATTAATATGCTGAGCTGTAAAAGGCTCAAGTCAACAACTTCTGACATTGTCAGTCTTACGGAAAACCCATTTCTATTATGGACTACTGGACTATATTGGAATATTTTGCTGAATTCATGCACCTATAATATTTAAATGACAATGGAATACCCTTCTCTGACAAAACTAAGCAAAAAGGTGGATACAAATGAACAACCATTTTGTATCTGTATATTCAAAATAGTTACGATAGATATACAGCTACATTCTCTTAATTCAATGAATAGAAAGATTTGATCTAATAGTGTTCGTAAACAGGATATCATGTCTGCATCTTGTACAATGAATAACCACTAAGACAACAAAGTGCACTGTATTATTGAAAGTGCCCTACAAATCGGTTTTGAAACTGTCTCATTGCTGTTTCTCAAAATTATAAAATAGATAAAAATAAATAATATATCAACCATTGTTAATCAGCTATTCTTGTTTTGAAAATCTGTAACATAGGTATTGTATGTTACCCTGTTTCTGTCTTTGTGTCTGATTTTTGTTCTTGCCTTTGTTTTTAACTCTTCAAAATAAAATATTTCTTTAAAAAAAAAAGCTAAAATAGTTGATATTTTATTGAGTCTGCTTCTTTGGCATCAATATGAGTTCTTAGTGCTACATATTGAAAATCTGTATCTCCAAATTAAGATAATTCTCATATATAAAATATGACCTATTTTCATGAAAAACCAATATAAAGACCAGAAAGATGTATTCAATGTTCAGAGTATTAAAACAAATCAAGTTAGTTGCAGTTGTAACCTCCAAGATTTCATAATATAGAGTACAAAATAAACATATTTACATCAGAATTTACATGTATATATGTAGCTGTAAATACACTTATGAGTGTATGTGAATATATATTTGCATGTTTATACACTTACTCATGTATATAAATTTGTACCTATATATACATTTATACAAGTATGTGAATATACCCTTTTGTGTGTTTATATGTTTACATTTGTATGTATATTATACACATTTGTATAGTAATATACATTACACACTAAAAATGTAGAGAAATTAAATATATAAGGACAGCGTCAAAGTGTTTCTTCACAAGTATACATATTTTTCAAATCTTCATCACAAGGTAACTCAGTAGAATAAGCGCTTGCATGGCAAGTGCAAGGGCCTGAGTTCAATCCCGTTCCACAAATAAATAAAGAAATAAAGAAATTTTCATCACATGTGTGATTTTTTAGAATTCTTTTATAATGGCAATGGCTTTTAATGAAGTCATAATTGATGTTCAGTAAACTATGAAACCATACTATATTGCTATTATAAAGTACATGGATGTTCTCTCTAAATTTTAAATAAATGAAAATGTTTTTATAATTACGCATTTTTAAATTTTCTGTAGCACTAATGAATTCAAATCTAATTACATTATGAATTAGAGACAATGTAATAAATAAATACCTGAGAGAAAAACTGGTATGGTTCAGTGCATTTATTAAGAGTAAGCTAATGTAATTTTCAGGCTTAATATGTATGTCCATTAAATCTGACATGACCAATAAGCTCAGTCTACAGCTACTTTCTTGTATTCAATATAAATTCTGTATCTAAAGTCTATCAACATCAATTCTCTGTTATAACAAATATGTATCTACTATGTATTTTCTCATTGATGTTTGTATAATAATTTCAAACAAGAGAAGACTTCAATAAATGAAGCTGCAAAATCTATCCTTTTCATTAAACTATTTTATTTTATTTATTTGTTTGTTTATTTATTTTGTATTATAGGGAAGGGTCTACAGGGTGTTCAGGGTCTCACTACTAGATCGGACATGTAGTGATGCGCCTCCCAAGAGCTGGGATTACAGGTGCCTGCCACCAAGCCCAGTCTCAACTGCCATCTCAGCATGCCCTGGGGAGCAGGGCCAGCACAGCAGGCTTGGGGATCAAACCCTTGGCCCCTGAGCCTGCTTGCAGGTGCTTTAATCCAATGAGCTATTTGGCCAGCCCCCTCATTAAACTATTATAGAAGAAATGTATTAAAGTCTTTTTTCCTATCTTCAGTGACTTCAATTAAACTTTGTAAATAAACAAGTATATGGTTAGAGAGGAAAATTTATTTATCATCTTAATAGTATCAATTCATTCTTCATCAGAGAGGCTAATATACTCAATTATGATAGTCTCTATAAATACACTTCAGGGAAATAAAGTCTTTTTTGTTGCTGCTTCTGGTGTACTTCAAGTTTTATTTGTACTCTTTCTAGTACCTCTAGGCTTGCTTATGATACTGCTTCTAATTAGTTGACTAACATAAAGAATTGTCAAATCAATGCATTTGTATGAACAAAGCACCCTTTATGTTTTCCAGAAATACCATCAGTCAATTCTGAGTCTTATTTGTTTACTTTGGAAATAAAACTAACTCCTATTTTGTACATTCATATGTAATCAGACTACATATGTAAAGCAAAGCTGAGTACAGTACAGTATAGTGCAGACCCAGGGTCTAATTAGCTAAGAATCTGAACAATGATGATGGAGATAATTTCTATATCATCACTTTGAATAAATTTGATCAAACAGGTAAAACAAAAGAGCTGCATATCTTACCCTTTTCTTCTATGCATCTTGTTGGTCTTAACAGGCTCATTATCGATGAGCCTCCTGGAGAGTATGGGAAAAACCATTGAACTCCTAAATTAACCTTAGCCCCTGATCCATCAAAATTGGAATAACCCATGGGTGCTGGAACAATTCAATTAGAATTTTTATTATCTCTTCCTTCCCTTTTCTCCCTCCGTATTACATTTGAAATGTGGTTGAATGCAGTGGATGTTTTTGGACAAACATTTGGATAAACATTTTCATTGATAAGAAGACTATAGCATTCCCAGAAGCATTTTATGTTCCATAGATAGCATTTACAGAAGAAACATTGTGTGTTCCCTTTCATTTTTATAATACAATTAAGTAGACTAATAAAGACATTTGAGCCATGTAGCTAAGTAACACACAATGTATTTTTATGAGCCCATAGAAAATAATTTTTTTAAAAACTAGTAAAATTTATCCTCAAGAAGGATAAATCAACAATACAAGAATAGTGTTAAAGAACAGGTACTACACATTTCAAATGATAGTAAATATCCTGTTACTTTAATCACAATTGATATAATTCAATGCACTTAGGCTCTATTTAGAGACATGGAGGATGTTCATTTGAAGGTACTCTCTTCAGGCCAGATCAACTTTAGTGGATTTGCATTCAAGGCAACAAGGGATCCAGAAATAACTTTATATAGCAAATGTTTGCAAGACCAGGGTGAAGTTGAGCACAGAAAAGTGTAAAGAAGAACACAATAGCTCTTTTTAAGTACCACCCTCAAAAGGATATTAAACTGAAAATATTCAGTGTAAAACCATAAAACCTAATTTGCATAAGTGGAAAATGTGTATTTCAGCTCAGTTTTTAAAAATTTGACCTGTACAGAAAAAAAAATGAACACCCTTAAAATTTCAATTATATGAAGTATTTAAAAAGTTCATAGATTGCTATATAAATGTAAAATATACAATAAAAAGACTCTCACTGGAAGGAACTTTGAGTGAGGAGACCTACAAAGAAATTTGTTATTTTAGAATGTAGATTTTACAAATATAAAGGACTCCTGATTTGAAGAATCTCACTTAAAGGAAAAACACATGAATTTATGTAAACATCATGAAATATGACACCACCAATATGACATCAAGAACAATTTATATACCACTGCAAGTTAACAAAAGTAAGACAAACAAAGCAAGTGTACTAAGAAAACTGATCAGTAAAATATATATCAGTTACTTTTATCATAAAGTTTATCTTTCAAAACACAATTAGAATATTAAAATGGTTATTCATGCGCTGGGCTGAGAGGACTGAAATGCCTGGTTAGGCAACCACAAGGACCATGGTTCAATCCCAGTACCACATGCCATTCCAGCCCCACTGGAAAGACAGGCTGAGCCAGCCAGGGTCTGGGAGTAGTGCCTGTAATCCCAGCACTGGGGAAGCTCAAAGCAGGAGGATCACCACAAGTCCAAGCTGTGTGGTGAGATCCTGCAGCAACCAAATACATAAAAATAAATAAATAAAATGGTTATTCATTTAATTGGTTTCAAAGTTAATTATATCTAAAATATCAGATTTATATTAGAACTAATATTATGTAATATACTCAATGATAATACTGCAATACTTAGTTCATGTGTGCACATCACAGAAAATTAACACAGGTATCTTCAAGTATTTAGAGAAACTTCTGACTGTGTTTTAGAAAGAGGGAGAGAAAGAAACAGGCATTGATACTAGCTCAAGTTAGTTTAGATGCATCTGAGCTGATTTTCCCCATTTGCTAGTACAGGCCTGAAAGAAGAAAAATCTGAAGAAGAAAAATCATGTTCAAACATCCTTGTAATTTCCTAATTTGACTACAATTGACAATTGACTTATGTTCTTTTCAACTCCAGCAAGCAATTGGTAATTTCAGAGTAATACGGAATTCCTTGCAAGCTGGATCTGTTGGTTCATGCCTGTTATCCCAGCACTCTGGGAGGTTGAGGAAAAGAGGACTGCAAGTTCAAACCTAGAATAGCTTCAAGGCCTTTTAACTAAGATCAAGTGCAAACCCAGCCTAGATTTAACAACTTAATGAGACTCTGTCTCAAATAAAAAAGGGGTCTGGGATGTATCTCACTGCAATGGTTCTGGGTTCAATTCCTAATACTGAAAAGAAATAAGACAGGGATCCTCACAAATTCTGATTCATACAAAGGTGAACAGATTTTTAATCAGCACTCAAATCTCGGTGGAGTAAGACAGTCAGAAGACCCTGAATTTAAGGTCACTGATCTTTGATTTAAAGTCTTAGATCTGAGCACAATTCAATTTCTCCTATCTTTCTTTTTAGTGCCAATTATATTGCCTGGCACACAGAAACGGTCAATACAAGGAGCTAGGGAGATGGCTCAGTAGAATAAGCACTTGCCTGGCAAGCACAAGGGCCTGAGTTCAATCCCCGGTTCCAACAATAATAATAATAATAATAATAATAATAATAATAATAATAAGTAACAGTCAATACATTTAGTTATTAACTAAAATCTGGAGTCTGTGTTTATATGCTAAGATTTGTACATGATTGTACATTTCTTTTTCTGTTTTGGGGTGTCATACTTGCTTCTGCTAAACAATGGTGTCCAGGCATTTTTAATTTTACAAAATGCCTAACATTTGTCAATTTCATAGATCACTAATAAATAATCTTAGGATAATGGTGAGAAATAAGTACAGATAAGAATACTACAGTGAGGTAAAGCAAAACCATGCCATATAGCACAGGTTAGTTTGGGGACTTAAATGTTAAAAACATAAAGCAAGCTTGAAATGTCATCCAATGCAATCTAATCATCTTTCTGTGAAAGCTGTACCTCTCCACCTCTGTAAATGAATCAAATATTTATACACTGAAAAAGGTATTTCCATTTATTTCATCAATATTTATTTATCAATGGGAAAAACATAAACATACAAATACGAGAACAAATATAATTTATAAATGAAAGATTATTGTGCTATAATATTTTCAAATTCATTCATGGAAGAATGCAAACTGACAATGATACTGGCTTTTTCTTCATTCAATATTCAACAGATACTTGAGTGCCAAATAAATCTACTAATTATGCCTAGAATATGGTCTGTATTTGTCCACCATTGAGACATTGCTTGTGCCACATGAAAAAATCCCCCTTTATCCTCTCCTAAGGCTGGAAGCAAAAATCGGTCACAGCATCTGCTGCTGTTGACCCTGGACACACCTGAGCATTCTTTCCATAAATCCTGTCAAGGAAGCATTCAAATTGTAAGAGTTGGCAAACAACAAAAAAATTATATATCCAGCTTTGCAGCTTTTAATATATGAAGTATTGAATAATATGGTAGGTAAAAACAGTGTATCCTTGATGGTTTTGCATTAGATTTGGAAATATTCTCCAGAAGGCTATTCCTTAGGTTGACTGATCTGTAAAAACTAAGGGTATAATATTTTCTGGTAACATAAATCTGGAAATTACTGACCAAATTCAGAAGAATGGTCTAGGACAGCTATGTAGAATGATGAGCCAACAAAAGAGATGAGAACAGTTGCACTAAAACATAAGGGATTTCTTTCAATGATTAAAGACAACAAGGATTTGGAAAATAGTTATAGAGGAATGTATCAGCATATCAAAATTCTAGAATTTTATCTCATGTATAATTTTCTAATGTATGTTGAGATAAAGACTGCATCTGTAGAAATTTCATTTCTGTATGTGGATATTTGTCTATAAGACAATGTGTCACTGAAAGAGAATAGATACAAAGTAGTGTGAGTGATATAAGTTTCTAAATTTGAATGGACCTTTAACTCTACAACCAACAAAAAGTCATCTTCATTCAGCATCTGTTATCCACCACGTAATGCTATAGGCATAAACCCCATAGGAATGCTTTCAGCTGAAGCAGAGTTCTTGAAAGAGAATTTTTGCCAGCAGGCCCCTGAAAGATGGCTCCAGGTACAGCATTATAGGACTCTGGTTTTGTTATTCTTGTCATTGTTTCTTTTTTTAATTTGGCCTCTGGGGAAACTACAAATAAACAGAAATACAATGAGCACTCCAAACATGTTACTGAAAACAAACTATATCCCAGCTCTTCAATAAAACAGATTCCTCCTAATCAACTAAAATAAAGATAAAACTCACAAACCCAACCAAAACAGATTCTGGATTAAAAGATGGAATTTATTTATTTTTAATACTCTAAATTTAAAGAGCAGATCAGAACTTTCAAGCATGGTGTATGATACTTGGCCAATATTTATGTCTGAACAAAGGTCCTGGGAAAGGGCAGCTGCTGTTTGTGGCCAAGAGATCCTTCCACAGAAAGACAGAAGGGCTTATTTTCTCAGGAGCTTCAATCGTTAGGAGCATAAAGTTCTTCTACTGGAACACCTGATCAGAAGTATGATATTGTGTATAAGAATATTTGCTGAACATTCTCTGATCAGGACAACAATCAAATATAAAAACTCAGTCCTTGGCAAGCACAAGGATCTGAGTTCAATCCCCGGTTCTGCCAAAAAAAATTAAAAAAAAAAAAACAAAAAACTCAGTCTTGCTTTTCAGAACATGTCCCACTGATTTAGTTCTTATTTTAGCTAAAAGAGCTTGCTTGGTTATTCGTTGTGCCCTGGTGTCTGAACTGAAATACAGTTTTAGTTGTGTAGGCTTCTTTTGGTTTCATATTTTTCATTTTAGTAAGTAATTATTTAGTTTATTCTCATTTATAAGTCTTGCCAAAGAAAACCAAAATGTAGCAAAACACAGGCAGGTGGGGGGGGGGGAGTACATGAAAGAAAACAAAAAAATCTTCCTGTAGTGCCAGCTGCAGAACAGGGGTGTACTGTATATTCTTTTCCTTGACCCATTACAAATGTTAGAACATATCCTTACTGCACTTCTTTTTATTCCTCAATTTTCTCTTTTTCCTCCCTTCTTTAGTGTCTCCTTTCAAGCTCCATATATTGTACTCAGGAAACAACACTACATTCCCTATCATTTAACTAATCTCACTTCAAATCAAGACTTTAAAAGTCCCATCAGTCCTCCTGGCCTTAACCTTAAGTAGTACCTGGGCTCCATAAGATTATATTTACCGAAAGTTCTATGACTAGATCACAACATTTGGCTATACATTTATTTTTAACAGATTTCTGTAGTTACAGCTAATTAGCATCCTCAAAGACACTGAATTTCAATTCCTGATAATATACATCTTCAACTATGCTTTCTTAAAACACTGTTGTAAGCATCTAGACCTTACAGGAAAAGACATATACTATTGCATACATCCCTACATCTACTTCACTTTGTGGGAAAGGTGTAAGTTCATACATCTAACAGGAAAGAATATGAAATTATTTTACATAGACTAACAGCCACGCAAATCTAATAAAAACTGTTAACATCCAGGGAGATAGCTCAGTGGCATAAATGCCTGACAGGTTCAAGGTCCTGAGTTCGATCCCCAGTACCCAGAAAAAAAATCTTTAGGGCGGGCATGATAGCTCAGTGGACTAAGCACCTGCTTAGGCAAGCACAGGGACCAGGGTTGGATCCCGGCACCACATGCCACACTGGCCCCGCCAGCCCTATCCCTGGGTATGCTGAGCCTATACAGGGCATAGTGGTGCATGCCTTGTAATCCCAGCACTGGGAAAGTTGAAAACAGGAGGATCACCAGGAGTCCTTGTACAAAACATAAAAAATAAATAAACAAAAAATAAAAACAAAAAAAAATGTCAACATCAAATCAGACATTGAGTGGATTTTTACTCAAAACTTTTCTTACACTCAACAACACACTAGCAATTTGTCTTTTATATTTAGGTACTACATAGTTCAAATATCTTAAATATGATTTTTTTTAAAAAAATTGTCCTCTTTGGAAAATAAGTCCTTCAAATCAACTTTACATAGAAGAAAATTATTCAAAATTAAAAATTTACCCAGAGAAAATCTAGTAGCATGAAATTTAGACAGTCCTCAGACTTCGTGCTGTCTTAGTTTTTACTAAGAGCCTACCTTCCTGGGAAGTTCCAGTGAAACTCCATGTCCTTTAGTTTTATTGTGCTCAAGCAACCAGATTTTTCTTGCACCTAAACCAAGAAAAGCTCAGCCCACCCATCCCAGACAATGTTAGTGAAGTCAGCAACTTGCAAAGCTCACAATCCTAAATTCCTAAGAAAGCAGCTACAGGTGTGGGGTTTTTTTTAGCTGCTCTCCAGAACACTAAAACTATGAAGTTTTTATCAAGCATTCCTTAAGATATGATATATAGGGCTGGGCAATAGCTCAGTGGCTTAAGTGCCTGCCTGGAAAGCACAAGGTCCTGAGTTTGATCCCTGGTACCAAAAAAAAAAAAAGAAAAAAAAAGATATGATATAGTATTGCTTTTACAATAAAGACTTGATTTATTGCCTATATTCGAGACTTCTGATTTGTTTATATTTCTATATAGATCCAGTAAGTAAAACTTAAAATAAGCTCTTCAGTACTTTCTAGATTTCAGTTTTAAGTGGTTTGTCTTTACCTCTTTGCAGACTTACAGTTTAAGTCCATAACATCCTGGGTTGATAATACTAGAGATAAACTGAGTATGCATTTTTCCAGATCAGTGGATGTGAGAAATGAAAATGATAATGTCATGGTTTCAAAATCCACTGACTGTTTAAGTTATTATGTAAACCTCAGCAGTCTGTAGGTTTAATGAAAATGCAGTGACCATACTTCTGGTGATCCTCAGTCTACACTGAAGAAATAACACTCCAGATTTTCTGAATCCTATACATGAATCTGGGAGTTATATACTTTCATCAAGTTATTTATATTTATTTCAAAAATACCTTCATATTCTTACAATATGATCAATTTTCTTTATGAAAGTTTTATAAACAAATGGCCAAATTTAAAATAATTCGAACCTTTATCTCTCACCATATGCAAAAATAAATTCAAACAGACCAATGATGTAAATGTGAGATCTGAAACTACTTGAAGAAAACACACAGAAAACCCTTATAAGACACTGATAAAAATCAATGGTCTTTTGCCTCACACCCGAAAACAAGGCAGCAAAATAGCAAAAAGAAAAAAATATGGTATTACAGCAAAACAAGAAGTTCTTAGAGTAAAGGAAACAATCAACAAAGTAAAGAGATACCTACAAATGAAATAAATGCAAGCTAGTCATCTCACAGAGGAATATCAAGAATATACAAGGAGCTCAAAAAGTCATTAAGAAATAATCCAGGGGCAGGGAGATAGCTCAGTGGAATAAATGCTTGCCTGGCAAGTACAAAGTCCTGAGTTTGATGCCTGGTACCACCAAAAAAAAAAAAAAAACAAATAAAATAAATAAATAAATAATCCAATGTAAAAACGAGCACCGATACAAAAAAAACTTCTCAAAAGAATTCCAAATGGCCCAGAAAGTTTTGAAAAAATGTTCATCATTTATCATAATTTTGCATGCATTATATATTATATGTTTATAACATAACATTATAAAAAGAATGCTATCCTACCTCTGCAGCAAAATAGATGGAATCTGAGGAAACAATGTTAGATGAAATAACTGAGCCACAAAAGATTGTGCTCTCTCTGATATGTGGATATTCAAAGACATTAATCTAAGTTTAGAATACTCATTACTAAACCCAAGGAAAGTGAGAGAATGAAGATGACAGAGGGACCCACACAACTGATAAGACATACAAAACTCTAATGTCCTACAGAACAGTACAGGTTTATTTTTCAGTACAACTAGAATTTTGATGATATCTACAAAGGAGATAGATCAAAAGATCTAAACCTAAAGTGATAATTAAGAGATGGAAATATTAATTACCCTGATTCTACTAGAACAGGTTATGCACATACAATGAAATATCATGTTGAGCCCAGTATCTATAATTATGTGTTAATTCAAATATTTTAATGTCTAAAATGATCATTATACATTGTACGTGGTACTGTATTATCACACTGCACCCATAAGTATGGATAAATAAAATAATTAATAAAAAGTATTCCTATCCTATATATTTATGAGTGTAGATGCTGATAAACAATCTACTTATAAAGAATTATTGAGATCCAGGAACATAGCTCAGCAGGCACTTTTCAATGCCCGCCAGGCAAACATGAGGTCATGAGCTCAATTCCCATTAACAAAATATAACAAAACAAAAAGCAAATAATCAAAACCCCAATAAATACTTGACAAATTCCTCTTATTTTTGCTCTTAAAAAGAAAAAACATTCACAAAGTGAAATACCTTCTTTTGTTGAATAAATAGTCATGCTATATGTTCTATTTTCTTTCTTTTCATTGGCTGGCAAAAAACTCAGCTGATTTTATGCTCAGTAATCCTTTATATAATATATATATATTCTCCATTACTTCCCCTTCATCTTTAATATTTGGAAGTAATTTACTTAATTATTTTGGTATATTTGAGAATAAATTGTTTCAGATATTCTTTGAAAATTGACAGAAGAGCATAATGAGGAAATGACTAAGTTTATAACTTCAAAAACAGTTTGCCACAGACCCAAGAATTTTATAATTTGATTACACAAATTAAATTTTTTACACAAATTAATTAAATGATGAACTTTCAACCAAAAATAATGTCAAGTGGCTAAATTCCAGCTTCTAAACAGAAATCTATGATGTAATTCTATTATCACCAATCAATGATTCTTCAACAACTTACTGTTGAACAACAACTTACTTACTTCAATCAACTACAGATTTTTTTCTTATGGTACAGTAAATATGTATCAGCTTAATAACATGAAATACTATACATTTAAAAAATAATAGCAAGCTCCCTGTAAGTCATATGCAAATCAATACTATAAGAAAAAAAAATATATATATATATATAATTTGCACCAAAGTCTTGACGTGCTTTAGACAAGAACTTTTAGGCAATCAGGTTGAATAATTTTACTAACATCAATAAGCTGTCATACTGAAGAACTGATAGATAAATTAAGGCTGTCCTTCATTTACTACCTTAAATATATTTTTCAGTGAATCTTTAAAGGGCTTTTACAGGTAAAGAGATATATAAATAACATCTAATAATCTTTCTATATAGAAAAATACAAGAGCCAGCCAAAAACTCAGAAGATTAAAGTGCCTACAAGCAGGCACAGGGGCCAGGGGTTTGATTCCCACCCCTGCCGTGCCAGCCCCACCCCCGGGGCCTACTGAGATGGCAACTGAGACTAGGTGTGGTAGCACACACCTGTAATATGAACTCTTGGGAGGCTGTAAACAGGTAGATCACTATGTGTCCGATCTAGTAGTGAGACCCTCAACACCCTGTAGACCCTACCCTAAAATACCAAAAAAAAAAAAAAACAAAGCTCCAAATACTGAAGTGTCCTCTTAATAGAAACTTTTAAGCATAAATTATGTATTTATAGTAAACCACATCAAAGTCAATAGGCTAGTGGCTTTAAAAAGAAGTATTTGTACACATAAAGAAAAGCAAAATGATTTTTCCTAGCTCCCATATACCCAGATCTTTTCTAAGAGAAAAATAAATAACAAAATGATACCAAATTTCAAAACAAAATGATGGAAAATTCAGTGTGGAAATTCCTTAAAAACCCTAGGAGTAGAGGCTCCACTTATATACCAGAGCGATATACATGCACACATGTTTTTAGCGGCTCTATTTGTAATAGCTGAAACTTGGAAACAATCCAAATGCCCATCAGTCAAGGAAGGAGTAAAAACATGTGGCTTTTTATACAATGGAGTACTACTCATCTATAAAGGAAGATAAACCCAATGCTTTTATAGGTAAATTGATACAACTAGAGGCTATATTTACAAGTGAAAAAATCAGATCCATATGTGTAAATATCATACTGTCTCCCTTGTGTAAGCACCTGAAAAAATAAGTAAGATACAAAAAGTACAATAGATACGATGAAAGGAAAAGAAACAGCCCAGATCTTAAAAGTAGCAGCATCTTAGTGTATTCTGTGTCTTCACAGAAAAATAAAAGCTATCATATTAATATATGAATATATACATCATACCCTATTTATATATCTTTACATTTTACACTGAAGTATGTTTGTATTTCCTAAATGTATATTTGAGGATAAGTTATAAAGTTACAATATTATAGTAACACTTACAGTAATATGTATACATCTAGAAACCAGGCACTGAGAATATGAGAAATAATGAAAGACAGAAGTGAAAAAAATGAAGCGATTAATCTTTTGTAAAAGGGAAGGGGATAAAGAGGTGGCAGGGAGAGTGGGGAAGGGATTAAAAAGAAACTAAGTGTGTCATGTACCTGTAAAACAAAACTCATATGAAGCTAGAAGCAACCTAAAATATTCCAACTAGTCCTAGGCAAAAGCAAGGCAAGAGGCATCAGAGTAACAAGCTTCAAGCTGTACTACAAAGTTACACTGTATGGGTCAAAAAAAAAAAAAAAAGAAGTTATATGGATCAATACAATAGGGAAAAAGGATGCAGCAAAAACTCCAGGGAACACTTGCTGCTTGATTTTTGACAAAAGGACTAACTCACACACTAGGAAAGATAGTCTCCTCAGGAAAAGGTACTGGAAAAATTGACCATGCACAGTTGACTACATGGACAATTAAGTTCAAGCCCATATCTCCTACCAAGCAGTAAACAAAAATGAAAATGGATCACAGATCTAAATATCAAAACAGAATCACTTAATCTGATAGAGACAAAATAATTAACATTCTTGAAGACATAAGTGTAAGTAAGGAATTTCTGAGCAGAACCCTAATTGTTCAAGAAATAATACCAGGAATCAACCAATGGTATCATATCAAATTAAAAAGCTGCACAGAAAGTAATCACCTGAGTGAAAAGTCCACCTACCAAATGGCAAAAAAATTTGCCAGCTATTTCTTGAAGACTAATATCTAGAACATATAAATACTAAAAAAAAAATAACCCCCCAAACAAAAGAATCAATTAAAAAAATGAACAAGTGCAATAAACAGACCCTTCTCAAAAGAAGAAATATAAATGGTCAAGAAATACATGAAAAAAATTCAATGTTACAGGCCATTATAAAAATGTAAATTAAAACAACATTGATATCCCATTTTTCTTCAAAAACAATGTCAAGAAACCAAAAAACCACAAATGCTGGAGAGGCTACAGGGAAACAGGAAATCTTCTACATTGTTGGTGGGAATATAAACAACCAATATGGAAATAGTTATCAAAGATCCCTCACAAAACTAAAAAAAAGAACTACGTTCTACCTTGCTATTTCCCTTCTAGGTAATGTCCGGAAAGTGTTAAGACATCATATTATAGTTATATGCATACCTACAATAATAGCAGCACAATTCACAACAGCTTAATTTTGAAAGTGGCCTACACATACATCAACAGCTGAATGGATAAAGCAAATTGGGGCCTTTACACACAAGGCTGGACTACTTTGCCATAAATAAGGATAAACTTGAGTCATCTGCAGGAAAATGGATATACCTGAAGATATATAATGCTAAGTGAAATGAATCAGATACATAAGCTTAAAAGTCACATAGTTTCTCTTATGTGAGAAACCCAAAATATAAATAAAAAGCAAAGTAGAAGATAGATCATAGGAAATAGCAAGAGAGTTGTTCTGCATATGAGAAAGAGATTGGGAGATGGGAGGGAGAGAGGAAAAGATCAAAGAAAAGAATAAAAATGTGTTATATACATGTACTAATTCTCCATGAGGCATGCGATCATTATGAACTATACACATAGACTAGCAAAAAATAAATAAAAATTAGACAACAAATAAACACAAACATATTTTATGCTGTAAAAAAACTATTTTATACTAAAAATCAAAATCTGAATAAGAATTTATGAAGAACTCGTAATAATGTTTTTTCTGTTCGTTTGTTTTCCTGTGGTTCCAGGGATTGAACTCAGGACCCTGCACTTGCTAGGCAAGCACTCTCCCCAGCCCAATAATGCTCCTTTTAATTCTATAACTATGGATTTCTTGAAATAGAAGTCCTTTCATTTTCCATTCATTTTTAGGACCTACTTTACAGTGATTCATACTTCTGAATGCCTATGTTTTGATTAGTGTACAGTACTTTTCCTAACTATAGCAATATTCTGATAAAGTAGATAATATAAATAAAAGGAATGCATATGTTCCCTTTAATATACATCTTAGCAAAATGTTATACAAAACATTTTATAAAATACTACACAATATCAAAAATAAACTGAATAACAGTTTCAATCCTCAGTCCTTATTCTTACTACACAGTAAACCAAGCCATGTAACATAGCTTCAAGTGTGAGGTTTTTCATATAACTGGACTTAGGCGACCTCTAATTTCAAAACACAGAGTTGAATAAAATTTAAGTTATCCTTGCTACTTATATTCATTTTTCATCTCAAAAATATCATAGGAAAATAATACAAATGGAAATAGTATTCTTAATTTTTTCCACATCAAGTACTTGCTTTTTTTGAGGTTCTAAGGTATCAATTGATAAAACAACCTAAGAATAACTTAGTACTATCTTGCAAAGTTAAACATTCATGTACATGACCCATAAATTTCAATTCAAGGTATACACCCAGGAAAAAATTTATATTTGTCAATAACTGACATAACTATTTAATAAAACCTGAAACCAATATAAATGGTTTCATTAGGAAAAAAGTCAAATAAATTATACATATTCACACAATAGAATCAGATACAACACAGTAGCCAAAGCTAAATTACAGTGCATGGAAACTATATGGATAAACCAGATATATATGAAAATTCAAAAGACTACATGCAATACTACACCCTTTGATAAAGTCAATAAACTGATCATTAAAATATATTTTTAAGAATTATAAATACAGCTGGGCATGGTGGTGCATGCCTGTAATTCCTCAGGAGGCTGAGCCAGGAGGATTGTTGCAAGTTCGAGACCATCCTGGGCTACAAAGTGATCTCAAGGCCAGCCTCAACTGCATAGCAAGACTGTTTCAAGAAGAAAAAAAAAGGCTGAGAGCTCAGTAGACTAAGCACCTACTTAGAAAGTGCAAGGTCCAGAGTTTAATCCCCGGTACCACAGGCATTGTGCACATGCCAGTAATACCAGCACTAGGGAGGCTAAGACAGGAGGATCACTATGAGTCTGAACTGCACAGGGAGACCTTGTATCAAATTAATTAATTTATTTAAATTAAAAAGACAAAAAAAAAGAATAAAGGAATTATAAACACAGAATACATAATCTTCAGTTCAGAGAGGCAGAAATAGTGTATAAGAAGAGGTATATATAGCTTTATCTTAGATACTAGGTTCATGTGTATATACTGCATTATTAGAATTATTAAGTACATAAGTAAAATGGTAAGAGTGTCACACATAGAGGAAGGATAGAAGAGTGCCATGAGAAGGAATAGTAATTAGTAGAATTTTGTGCACCTAGGATAAACAAAATCATGTTTATCTCTTTAAACTTTAATTTTTTTTTAGTGTGTGTGTGTGTGTGTGTGTGTGTGTGTGTGTGTGTGCAGGGTCTCACGACAGCTCAAACTTATAGTGACCCTTCCGTTTTCTGCCTTCCTAGTGCTGGGATTACAGGCGTGTGCCACAACTCTTTAAACTCTTAGCATTAAAGGCTTGGCTTTTAAGAATAAGTATAGCAGGAGGTTGAGGCAGGAAGATTACTATGTATTCAAGATCAGCCTGGGCTACATAAGCAAGTTCAACACTAGCCTGCACTACATAGTGAGACCCTGTCTCAAAAGAGAGAGAGAGGAAAAAAAGGAGAGTAGTACCTTGATTCACAACACTTTTGTTTGTAAACAATTTGGTTCTAAAATAGTATTTGGCAATTTTTTTTTTTGCAAACTCTACTTCAGATGAAGAGCATGACCTGTACTACCTTTCCTGCATGAACACAAACATAGCCATATTTTCCAGAATCACGAAGTGAATTAACTTCATGAACCAAGGTACCATGGTGTATTCTTTTTAAATATAAAATCTTATAATTTATCGACAGCTTCATATTGAAATTTCTCCTAAGATACAAAAAGTATACATTTATTACTTAATTTTCAAAAAATTCAAGGATTTTAAAGGAGCAGTTGTTTTCTTCTTTATTTTAGGAATCAAAATGTTCTTTTGTTATTTCAGGAATCCAATGATATTTTGTGTCTTTTTCAAAGTATAACATACTATTTAAATATCCTTAAGAATACCATATTAAAATATATTCTAAATTATAATACTTAATTTCATAATTCTTTCATCTTTCATTAGATTTTTAACATGAATATTCACTTAGTAAGAAAGCACACTGTGAATTTTAGGAGTATGAGCTTACTTGAGAGTCTTAATATTTGAATGTCTATGCTTCAAAACCAGTCAGACCTGAATGAACCATTTGATACTTATTTCACTGTTAATGTTAGAATACTGTTAACACTGGAATTTTAAAAAAATCATGAATTTAGCTCATTATCTAAAATCCAGGGTTGAAATTTTCAGTTCAGTAAGAATTCTCTTCAGTTTCAGTAAGTTTTAACAATTAGAAGATGAACAAAGGAAGAATGACAAAATGAGAAGTATTACGTATATGTAAATTTGTTTATATATATACGACTACATCATAGTCCTTCATTACATTGAAAAAGATACATAAAATATGAAGTGATTATTAATTATGTGGAAAAACTTCTAAACCTGTAGTATTCCATTAATGATAGGAAGTACACAATGACAAACATGGCAGGGAAGAGGCTCCTTCCAGTATATTGTACTACAAAGAACACTACACATTTCAAAGGATTCCTCCCAAGAATCTAACTT
Organism: Octodon degus; assembly: GCF_000260255.1. Lineage (NCBI taxonomy): Eukaryota > Metazoa > Chordata > Mammalia > Rodentia > Octodontidae > Octodon > Octodon degus. The sequence goes on along the minus strand of NW_004524746.1, from coordinate 1,262,271 downwards.
AGGCTGTCCCACTAACTAGCTCTATGATTTTAAGTTTTGTTTCGTAACTGTACTTGGTTTCCTCAAGTACAAATTGGAAGTTTTCTACAAAGCAATTTCTAACAAGCCTTGCAAGTCAAAATTCCATGACTTTAATATCTCTGAACTGAAACAGAAAAACCAAACATTTTGGACAGCCATAGGGCATCTTCTTTTCTGATTCAATAAAGTATCTATTATGCATTAGTAGGCTGATCTCATCAGGGGGATGATCTAATTTAGTAGTCAGATATGCTGGTACACACCTATAATCTGACCACTGTCTGAGGCTGAGGCAGGAGGTTTACAACTTTAAGTTCAAGATAAGTAATTCAGCCACTAAGTGAAACTCTTGTCTCAAAATAAAATTTAAAAATGGGCTGAGGCATGACCCTATGCAAAGGGCTTGAGTTCAATCCTCAGGATATTGAAAAGATACAACATATATGCTTGTTTTTATTTCAAATACACTGCATTAGTAAGAACTAGCAGTGTTTTCATACATTTCAAAGTGTTATCTGAAACAATATAAATGAATGAACTCTCTTGTTACAAAAAGTGTTAAAATAGCATAGGTTTAGATATCCTTACTCTATAGCATGATGAAAGGAAGCTAGTTCTTCATTCAAAATAGAAAAGAGGAATAATTATAAGACCTACTGTGTTTCTTCAACTCTACTGTAAGCAAAGGCCAGGGAATACTGGGAAATTCTCCTTTCTCTTTTATGTACGCAAACTTCCTTCATCAGTAACCTAACCTCTGGACAGAACTTTTAGGTAGGATGCAGGAATATACTGAGGTGGGATATTACAATGAAGGAGTTTGCCAAAATAAGTAAAGTGAAATGACCTGGGGAGTTTTCTTACACTCAAGTAACTATACATAAAAAATATGTGATATATACATATATATATATATGTGTTTTGTGATTATTCAATTCTTTGTTCTAATACCAAATCTCACCAATTATCCACTCATGACTGTATTTAATTCTCCAGCATGCTGAAGCTTACCAAAGCACTGCCTTTGTAACTTTTCATCATACTTCTGTCATATGCATGGTCCAATTTGATTCCTGCTGAAAAGTACATAGCCTATGGCAATCTTCACAGATTTGAAGACAGATAAATTATTTTCTCTTTCAAATCATAAAAACAACAAAACACCTGAGATGATATACACATACCCACTGAAAAGTGAGAAAAAAAAAGAATGGAAATTCTTTAAATAGAAAACAAACTGAATGTGATTACCCCAAGCACTAATATTAGAATTGACAGCTATTGATCTGCAAACCTATATTCAAATTATAAAAGTTATCCTGTAAATTCTTATATAGCTATCTATACAGGAACAGCTTTAGCCTTTTAGCTTAAATGTGGAATTCACTTTTTCATATCAACTACTGTAGCTTTATTTTCATCAGTGAGGGGTAATTTAATCATGCATTATTATAAAATGCTCTGCTTTGGACAATCTTATAAACAAATGGATATAAATTATAAGCCAAAGAAAATAGAACAAATCAAATGAATAAAAATTCTATATGATAAAGAAGTTAATTTTAAAATGATCATTTAAAATTTTGGAATACTTCAGAGCTTGTGTTCATTATAATATGGCAATCAGATGCTACCTCTTCCCTGCTTACTATTCTGTAATGTCTCCCTTTCTCATTTCTTTTCACCTGTAAGATTAGAAGTGCACTGTTTCTGTAAATTTCTGTAAGATTAGTAGCATATTGTTGATCATAAGATGGCATTACCCCATGTCTAAAGAGTTCTCCAAAGTGTACAGGAACCATCTCACTCCACGATCCACAAGACATTCAAATAGATCTTTATTCTACACCTGAGCAATGAATTTAAGTAACAGTCACCCAAAATGTACATATTCAAGCTTCAAAAGCCTTTCAATTTCATTACAACTGAAAGAAATAAAGCCATAATTACACATAAAATGGCACTAGCATAAAGTGTAATTCCATCTTAAAGATGATGTAGGTTTCAGAAGCTGAGGTTCTCAATGAAGAAAACTAATAAAATCAATTAAAGCAAAGAGCCACGCAAGTGCACACAGAAATGAGGATAGGCGACTTCACCCCTGGGTTTATCATCAAGATCAGACAATATCTTACATTGTCAAATGCAGCTACTGAAGCTAGTGGCAGAAAACAGAAGTCTTTGCTATAATGGCCTATAATGTCTTAAGGATTCTCATTCCAAACACCTTCAGGACCCATTTGCTACTAAGCCCTTCACTCCATTTGTTTCAATTAAGATGGCATCGAACAGATCAGATCTCTCTCACCTGAGGTCTCTCACAGGCTGAGCATCCTCAATCTCAATATCTAAATTCTACTATTTTGAGGGCCATTTTGATTACACAAGAGGAAATTTTCATATCTGATCTCAGTAACAGGTCGAAGTATAAACACAGGTACAATGTAGACATTACATAAAATCCCTTTCTGGCTTTGTAAGATGTATATGAAACATAAATGAATCTCATGTTTAAACTTGGATTACAGCCTTAAGATATCTTAATATGCACATGCAGATATCCAAAATCTGAGAAAAAAATCTGAAATTCTTCTTCTCCCAAGCATTTGAATAAGGTATATAACCTATGCTGCCTTCCTGTCTTCTATAAAGGCACTTTATTCATATATTCAAATTCACTTCAACCCTTCAGATAAAGATAGCCATTGGCTGAAATATCACCCTCTTACAAAGGTCTGCCTGTCCAATCCTCCCATATAACAGGCTTTTTAACCCAGATTTACTTCTTTGAGCGCACACACAGTGACCTGATCTTATAGTATATATTTATGTATGTTTTCTTTCTTGCTCTCTATACTGGTTCTGCACATTTTAAGAGTTAGGAAGTTGGCCCCGTGTTTACTGTTGTTGTGTGGAGAGGTAATAAGTATTAAACAACCCCGTTAAAGTGAATTAAACTCTATAAACCACATTTTGAGTCCCTGAGACTTTATGCTACTGGTATTACTTCAAGTTCCCCAAAGCTCTATTATCAGTATTCTTAGAAGAGTAGGAAATGAAGAAGATGGGTAAATTATAACCATACAACCACAAAAAAGACATTTACTTTTAGAAGAAAACCTTCCTGCCCTATTTGACATTACCTCAGCTGTCATCCTACACTTTTAACTTTATTTTGTCTTATTGTTAACTTCTGATACCTCACTCTCTATTCCCCCTACACTTCTCATGATTCAGATTTTCTTTACATAACAGACTTGTCAAAATTCTCAAGGCAAAATGGATTATGCTATATAAGGATATGTACTCACATTTGCCTTTGCATTTTTGTTACATATAAAATAAATTTATTTTCCCATATAATGTATAAAACTTGGTCCCTACCCTATCTTTATTAAATATTTTTCTTAGCAAATACTTGCAATACATAATGATTACATTTATAGTGCAGAGCTTGTATAATTATAAATTATACAAGCTAAATCTTGGAAACAACTTATATGTCCATTAACGGATGGACAAAGAAAAACTGGCATTTATTCACAAAGGAGTACTATTCTGCCATAAAGAACAATAGGCTTCAGGCACTTTCATGTAAATGGGTGCATCTTCAGACAATAAGATTAAGTGAAATAAATCACACAACTTTATTTTATAGATTCTCTTAAATGAGAAAGGCAGATATAAGTAAAGAGTAAGATAAAGGATAGATAATAGGAGGTAGGGAGATCTTTTAAAATTATGTTTGCATTTTGCATACCTTTTAATCCTATAGAATGTGGATTTCTTTCTGATAGCAATAGTATCTATGTTAGATGTCATTTATATATAATAGCTTACTATTTGATACATACAATAGTTGACAACCATTAATTTTAACCTCCGTAGAAGAATTAGTTATGGAATTTTTTAATGGAAAAAAAAATTTCATTTTCTTCCCCAGCTTAAAAAAAAAAATAGAGTGGACATTAGGAAATAAGAAGCTCCAATGATAAACTTAAACAGAGTTTGGCTTAAGTTAGCAGGCCAGGGCCCACACTGAGGAGATGCTGCTCCATGGCTGAGGAGTTCACCGTACTATGCAGTGAGCACCTATTTCCATGACCAGCAACACTTGAACATGGATGTTCTCCTACTTCTGAGCACAGAACTACATTACAAGTCCCCCACAGGAATATACGTATGCTTCAAAGCCTTTCAATCGAGTTAGGAAAGCAAGAAGTAAACGCTAGGTTATATATAAAGTAGCATTTACTAACATCCAGCCTAATTTGAGCTAGAAAGGATGGAAGCTTGAAAGATTGGGAAGGCTTTATGGAGAAGGTCAGTGTGGAAACTGGCTCTTAAAGGAGAAAAATAAAGGGCAAAACATTCAAACGGAACCTACCAAAGACCCATGCAAACATGGACAGAAATGAAGAGATGATTTTTACCCCTGGGTTTCTTTTCAATAGCAGACAAAATACCACATCACCAAATCTAGCTGCTGAAGCTAGCAGGAGAACAATGCTTATTTCTATATATATCTATATGCGTGAGCTCAGAAAACAATACGAGACATATGGAGAGTGGGGAAAAGAGAGTGAATTCATTATTACAGCTCTGAGGGAAAAATAATACTTTCATTCCCATGAATGTTCTTTTTACCATTCTTGTTCTTTCAGTGAAAGAGAAGTTAAATTGTACATTTCCAACAACTCACAAGCCAATGCTTTTTAGGTAATTAAGGCAAAAAAATTGATTTATTTTTTTCCATTACGCCAGGTTCCATTAAGCAGTTTGCTCAAAAAGAGCCTGAAAGTTCACTGAATGAGAATACACAGTTGTATTATATCAACGGGCATAATCGTGGTAAATCTCAGTACTGTGCAAATAAATATAGCCACCAGTGCCACTAAGGACTGCAGAACAAAGAGCCACGGAACGGAGAACTAGGAGAGAAACATACTATATTAGTGGGGGAGAAAAACACCTATTTAATTGTGTAACGATGGGCAAGACACAGTTTCTGCAATGTAAAAATAATGTATTTTAAATAACTAACAAGTTTTCTTCTACTAGTAATTGAGGAATCAGGTAATAAGAAATCTAAACTTCGGTAACTCATGTTCAAAGACAATACAGTTGGGAGAAGAAGTCAGAACTAAAAGATGTTATTAGAAAACTCCACGTATAAGACAGACACTCAGTGTAAAAGAACAGCATAACAGATGCACAGAGAATTAGAACTACCCCTTTCTCTAGGTTACCTTGTTGACACGTTATTTCTTTCTTAACATACATCTGTTTGGCAAGAAAGTAAATGCCTAAGTTTAAGATGCAAGTAAATACACACCTTTTAAAACTACTTGTCAAGTACTATTTCTAATTCACAAAATGAAGGTCCTTAAGACCTGGTTACCCTAGGTACAAAAGAAAGGACCTGTATCACATTTCTCTAAGTTTCTCTAAAAACATAAGCCATATCACAATACGATTTATCTAGTTAAAATCTTAAAATTGCCTTCTAAGCATGAACTTTACCAAAATGCCACACAGCTCCCTTTTTCCTCCATATTGAAACTTTGAGGAAAATAGCTCGGTTTTAGAATTCAGAAAGTGGTATGGGGGCTAGGTAGATAGTTCAGTGAAATAAGTGCTTGCCTGGCAAACTCAAGGTCCTGAGTTCGATTCCTGGTACCACAAAAAAAAGAAAAAATAAAGTGGTGTGGATCATAGTGACATTTTTCAAGTTTTTAAGTTTTATGCTAAAGCAACATTATTTCTTTTAACAACATCTAAATGATAAATATGACAACAAATAAAATTACTTCCTAACACAATAACAACTTCTCAGATGACTTAATGTGGCATGTGATCCCAAGTCATGAGTGTGAAATAAAATGATAAATTGAAGTGTCAGCCTGAAGAAAAGAATTTAAATATTTTTTGATTATTAGTGGTGAACATGTAGAAATTTCCTAAACTTTGCATTACGTAAATACTACCATTAGAATAACAAACATCAATTGGATATTACATTCTAAAAGCCCTTACGATAGAGCAGCCCTGCATGGTTGTTTTTTTAGCAGTGTAGTTGAAGAGGGTAATCAACAACTACAACAGTGAAAGGGGAATAGGGGAGGTGACAGTTAAGAGGCTAAACAGGGCCCTGTGAAAGTCAATGTATATATTCTAAAAGAAAGGATGGGATGGAGGAACAGAAATATTTCTGGCATTCTCCCTCCAGTCCATTTTTAACATTGTGTTTTTGGCGTTTTCTATTTTAATAATAAACGAAATGGCCTTAACACATTTTAAAGCACTAATTTTTCTAGTAGAGTAAATAATGTGCAAAATAATCATGGTCAAATTATAGTCTAATAACATATTTGATATTTCAGGAAAACAAAAATGAGTGAAAGTAATATAAACATAGACCCACATCTCTTTTCCCTCTTCAGATCAAAAAACCAAGTAGAAAACTACTTAAAACGATGTAAGAAGTAGCAAGCAGTTCTCCCAGTCTTCACTGACAATGCTCTTGGTTATTTCTTCTTACAAAGATAACATTTCTATAACCAATTGATAACCATTGTTTAGGATTGCATTTTTACCTCTATTATTAATAATTGATGAACCTTAGCTTCATTAAAAATAATGACCAGAGAAAAAGGGCTCAGAAAGATACTGCAACATTCTTGCAGAAAGAGCTTGATATTAACTAAAACCATTGCAGATTTTCTAGAAAGTTTGTACTTTACACTTCATCCTCTAAAACTGCAGCATAAAAGATAAAGCCAGACACTGGCTTTTGATGAGTATTTTCTATTCTTAAATAATGCTGCACAGACATAATACATCCAAAGATAAGACAGCAAAAAGAGGGTTTTTTTTAAAAAAAAAAAAACTCTATTTCTCCAGGAAATTAAAATGCACTATAAATATATTTTGCTGAAAACCTAAGACATTTTCCAAAGAAACCCTATTATATCGTACAAAGTATATGTTGAAAGTCAACAATTTTTGATTAAATCAACATTTCTACACCTTAGAACTATAACTGTTCTATTCTGTCAAAATCATTAGTTTCTAAACTTAAAATGTCCCACCTCAGTGAAACATAAATTAAAAGTAACTTCCATTTTGCTTCAAAGTTCTGTGAAAATATATATATTAAATCCATGTGATCCACTTACCTATACAATATGTTGTACTAAATTCATAACTTAAAATTTATTCAGGCATTATGATCCAGTTTCTTAAATCATTTCAGAAAGCTTATAAACATTACACAGGAAAATCTGTCACTAATGACCAACATTTCTTCATTTTCCCTTAAATTTCAAAATAAAATAAAATTATTAGTCATTTCAGGAAACAAATGTTTAATAGTAACTTTTCAAGTCTAGAACAGAACTTTCAACTAGGTTAAATGAGCAGCTCATTAACATTCATCGTAATAATACCTACACTCATCTAGACAGTAGATAACATTACAATGACTCACAGAGTTCTCACAAAACATACTGCAGTATCCACCAAAATTTTAAAAGTGTGTATCTTTTTAATACCTCTTCACACTTATTTCTCAAAATAGTCTTTTTTTTTTAATTCAGTTGTACTAACTTTAAGTTGTGATAGGCTTTCCCTAACTACTTGTCCTATAATGATTTCAAATGTCACAAAGAAGAAGACCAAATAAACACTGCCTCTTTGATAAAGAATAACCACCTACAGTCCTAAAGAGTTACCCATCTTCTTCAGAACCTGTCATAAAGTTACCAACTGGACAAAAAGGAAATAAAGGCCATAGGATATGGATTTCAATAATTCATTTTTAATATATCAGTAGGTCTTCAAAAATATATGAGACTAAATCAAAATCAAGCAATCCATTTTACTTCATCTTAATTTCTTAATTAACTTAGCCAAAAATTCCTCACATAAAACACTGCATTAGTTGACCATATGACAACGTAAGTAATTTTGCTCAACACCGTATGTCTAATAAAATTAAGTTGATTTTAACCACAATACCATTTCAAGAAGTCCATTAAATTATCCAGGAACACAAAATTTTAAAAGCAGCCTTGGGAATAACTTTTTTCCTACAGCCATGACTAAATCCTTATTGTGCTGATCACTTATGCAGGAAAAAGTAGCAGACAGCTGAAGAAAGGCACTAACATCACCCCTGTTTTATCTAAGAACTCATAAAAGTAGAAGAGTCTAACCATTTTATTTTATTAAGTTCACTAATATGAAATATGCTGCTACTTTTCTGCAGTTTGATTAATATCATTATTTTGACACCTTTCCTTAATTCTATCATCTTTAAAGAAGCTTAATTCTAGCTCTAAAAGTTCATTTTTCTAAAAAAAAAGACATGAATTTGAAACACATCCCATTACTTCTAAAAGTTCATATGCCCAACTAAAATAAAGCACAAAAGGACTCTAAAAAGAAAAACACTATAATGCAAACAGCCCTTGGTGCCCATCAGTCTCACTAGATATTGTTCTATCTTGCTATCAAGTGCACTTAATGTGTGTGGAGTCTGCCTGATGGCATCTGCAGCTTCTAAAGAAATGTGGGAATGGCAAGTCAAATGCTTCTTTTCTTTTGAAGCTATTAACCTACAGTTTTAAACATGCTAATAGTTGATTTTGTAGAGTAATCAGTTTCAGCCCTTACACCTTAAAATGCATCCTGTCGGTCATAAAAAGTTATGTGTGTGTGTGTGTGTGTGTGCGCGCGCATATTTGTTACAAAACTGTTTGATATCTACATTTATCTTTTGTGATCTTGTAAAATAAGAATAGTGGTTAATAAAAGAAAAATGCATGTCCTAAATATCGATGGAAAAATAATATTTAAAGTATCCACGAAAACTTGTCCTTTGCAATGAGGCACTTTCTAGACATCTCAGTACACTGTACTTTGAACATATTCATATGTTAATTAGGGCATAAATTTTGTTCTTCCTTGTCATCATATTTCACATATTTGAGCATGTTTTTACTTTCAAGAATAAGAAAAACTCTTTTGTGTATTTAACTTTTAAACACCAATGATCAATATTTGCCTCTGACCACCACCAATACTTCATTCTCTTTGTCATACCTATTTCACAGATCAAAAAAGGTGCTTTTTTTTCAAATCATTTAATTCTTTTCCTGAATCCATTCAGGAAAGAGAAAACAATAGTTCCTTTACTGTGAAACCTCAACAGGCCCACCATCAACTCAGCCATATCCAAGCTCCACCCCACTGCCCTTCATGGCACCTACCCTAATGTTGTCATGGTGACGATGGTGTACCAAAACGCAGCAGGGATGCTGGTGAACTTGCTGGCCGAAGACCCCTTCTCTGCGTAGAACATAACCGTAGCAAAGATGATGATCGCCATGGTAAGCGAGAAAAGCAAGAAGCCCAATTCCGAGGCACAGCTCTTCAGGGTGTACCCCAGGATGCGCAGGCCTTGAGAGTGGCGGGAAAACTTAAAGATCCGGAAGACTCGGAAGACTCGGAGCGTGACGAAGGCTCCACTGACATCCTCGTTATCGGTCATCACCAGCCCAATGTAGTAGGGCAGGATGGCCACCACGTCGATGATGCTCATGACACTTCGCACGAAGCGGTAGCGACTAGGGGCCGCGGCCAGGCGCAGCAGGTACTCCACAGTGAAGATCATGACACAGGCGGTGTCCAGGCAGAAGAAGGCCACTGCGTACCGCTCTCCACACGGCAGCTCCTTGATGTGGCCGGGGCTGGAGCCACACGGCACAGTCTCCACCACATTGGCGATGACGGAGACGGCGATGAAGAAGCCAGTCACGTAGTAGAACACCAGGGCCATGGTGCTGGTGTGCGGGTTCTCGAAGGCGCGCCACACGCGCTGCCGCGCCGTCATGGTGGGCAGCGCGCTCTCGCCCGTGGTATCCGTGTCCGCGTCGTCCTGCAGGCGCTCGGCGTTCTCTCGCCGGCGGTCCTTGTACTCCTCATAGCAGCAGTCACCGATGATTTCCGGGATGAGGCCGAAGAAGGCCAGCTCCTCGTCATAGGCGGAGATGCACTCGTGGCGCGGGTAGTGCAGCTTTCCGGTGCGGTAGAAGTTGAGGATGTGGCGGAAGATGTCGGGGTCCCGGTCGAAGAAGTACTGCTGGGTCTCGGGGTGGTAGAAGAAGTCCCTTTCCGAGCTGCCCAGCAGCGTGTCGGGGTAGCGCTCCAGGGTGTCCTGCCACGTCTGGAACCGGGTGCCGCTCACGTTCAGCACGATGAGCGCGTCCTGAGTTCGTTTCCGCTCCTGCCTCGGCGGCGCGGGCATGGGCCCAGAGGCCACAGGCATCCACCCGATGGCCGCCGCCCTGGCGAAGGGCAGCCACGCCGCCACGCCGGCCGCCATGTTGCCGCCGCCGAGGCGCCCACCGGGCCGGCCCGAGGCTTGCTCGCTCTCTGCCTCTCACGTCGAACAAGACGTACAGGCCGGCGGGGGACCAGCTTTGTGCCTGGTCAGGCTTCCTGAGGAGGTCCTGGTGCCCAGAAGGGCAAATGTCCTCACAGAACAGTAGGGAAAAGCGCGAGGTGCTAGAGCAGAGCCCGACACCCCGGCAGCCTCTGCGGCCCGGCGCAGGCCGCCGCCGCCGGCGCACAGGATGCTGGGAGGCAGCCGTCGCTTCAAACAGGTGTCCGTGCCTGCTCCCCGCGCAGTCGGGGTGAGCCGGGGCCGTGTGCGCAGGGGGAGAGCAGTCACCAGTGGGCTTCCTCGGAGAACCAGGGAGAGCCTCTGCCTCCCCTCTCTTCCCTTTCAAACCTTCCCCTCCGAGGGCCCCTTCCCGCCAACGGAGCCTCAGACGGCGACCTGTTGTGGCTACGGGGCTGCGGTCGCGGCCGCTGCCCCACGTCCCCGCAAGTCCGGATGCGCGTCGCCTCCTCGGTGTTCGCGGACGCGGCGGAGCCGGCTGTGGGCACGGCGGGGGGCGCGATGCAGAGCCGCCTCCCCGTCTGCCGGTACCTCAGCGTCTGCCACCGGCGTCGCCCGGTCGCCCCTTCACGCTCTCCGCAAGTTCAGCTCAGGTGCAGTGTGCCAGTCCCAGAGCCTATGAGCCGCCAGGCGCCGTCGCCGGGGCGGCAGCAGCATCTGCCGCGGCGCAGCACGCGCCTCGCCCGCGGAACCTACCTGGCCAAGTGCGCGCCCGGCTGAGTTGCACAGAGACTTTCTCCTCGCCGTGCACCCGGAAAAGGAAAAGGCGAGACGGCAGCTCGCGCGCCGCGGGCTCCGAGGCGCCGCCGCCGCGGGAGCATAAATAAAGCTCGGGCGAGCTCCTCGTCCCCTTCCCCCACCCCTCCGTGCCTTCCCTCCGCCTTTTCACCTTCCAAAAGCCGGGCGCTGGCGAGCCGAGCGACAGCAACAAGTTCAAAAGGTGCGGGGGAGGCGAGAGCCCGGGGCGCTCCTCCTGCCAACTTACTGCGCGGCCGCGGGGGCCGGGGCCGGGGCCGGGGCCGGGGCCGGCGCGGGCTCTCGTCCGAGCGCGGAGGCAGGAGGCGCTCGGCGGAGCGGGGGCGCGGGAGGGCTGCTCGCTGCTTCCCCGCCGCCAGTGGGTGGTCCTGCATCGCCCCGAGCTCCCCGCGCCGCTCTGCTTGTGCGATCAATAAATAAGGAGAAAATAAATAAATAACCGCGCGCACGCCCCGCCACGCAGGTTAGGAGAGGCGTCTCCTGCCTTTCCCTCGGCTTGACCTTTCTCCGCCTCCGCCCCCTCGGGCTGCTCTCGCTCCTCCCCAGCCACCCACCAGCCCCGGCGCCAAATGTCACCGAGGGACAGCATCCAGGTGGCTCTGCTCGGGGAGGAGAGCGAGCCCGGAGGAACAAAGGGAAGGGAGCCTCACGCGCTGGGCTGCGGTGGTTCGGTGGCGGCCAGGAGGAAGGGAACGATGCCTCGCCTCTGCCTCCCGAGTCCGGGTTCAAGGCGAGCGTGGGAAAGGGGGGAGGAAAAAACTCGAGAGAAGCTGGCGAGGAGGGTGAGCGGAGCGGAACGCGCAGGAATTGGTTGTCTTCTGGGGACGACTAGGTCGCAAGACCTGCAAAGCTCCGCGGCGGAATTTTTAAGAGCTTCCCCCTCTTTCTTTTCTTTCTTTTTATTTATTTTTCTAACACAGATGTTAACATTGCCGAGGTGACTATGTCATCTGCCTAACTTGATAAGAAGACAGGCAGTCTCCTCTGTCCAGCTCTGTCACAACTCCTTTCCCTGTCCTTATCGAATGACAGGAGGATTTAGAACCCTTTTCTAAATGTCAGCGTCAGGGGGCGTGCGTCTCTGAGAGTGCCCGCACCCTGCCTCCTTTCTGCGCACCTCTGCGCATATCTAAAACGGTTAAAATAGTTAAAGGTGTCCTTCGAGGGGTAGGCGATGTGGAGAGAGTGACGGAAAAATTGTCGCGGCCAACCGTTTTGATTGTCCCCCCCCCTCCCCCGCCCCGTTATTAGGAATCTCCTTTAAAACGAAGCACATAACATTTACAACCACTAGATGGCGTGGATGGCGAGAAGTTAAATCTAAACCAAAGGTTTGGCTCTTCTAGAGGTGAAAGATCAAAAAATTAATTGATCCAACAGAAAATCAGATCACATAAGCATCCTCAGGACCCTGCTGCCACCCACCTCTTTAAGGTTTATATTACATGCACTATGCAGAGTTGAACCTGCATTTTGATGGATGTGAGATGTTAGGTGGAGAGTTTCCCCTTAAATGCCTTTGAAAATTAATCTAGATTATTGAATCAGTGGCAGTGTAATTAATACTTTTGGAAAAAATGAGGATACTTATGTGTTGATTGAGAATGTAAATCTAATTTAGTTTTCAAGTGTCTTAGTTTGTCTGCCCTTGATTTGTGGACTCAGTATTATACAGAAATTAACTTCGAAGCCCTCGAGATCAGAGACCTGATGTGTCGACCTCAAAATTTGTAAATTCCTGAGTTCGAGTACCTACTGGTACAAAAAAAGGAAGGTAAGAGGGAAGAAAGGAAGGAAGATAGTACATAGAAAAATAATGGAGAAAATAACAGACATTACAATCTACAGAATTTTCTTTAGAAAGGAGAAAGGTAGCTTGTTTTTTGTTGTTGCTTATTTTATGTTTGTTTGTTTGTTTGTTTGTTTGTGGGGGTTTTAGCCTATAGGTGTACATGTTTAAGAAAGCCAGTGTTGATTAATAAAGTTGAATCTAATGCACTGCGTTATATGAGGACACAAAACTGGAGACACTTGCTATTTGTATTACTGAGTGCAAGTTCTATGTTCAACAAATCTATATAGCCTGTATACGGAAAAGGAAAAACATGCTGACTGGCGAATAGAAAAAAGGGGATAACTTACCACACATGTAACCAAATGAAGCTGTTCCTAAGCCAGAGACATAGGTGGCACATGGCAGGGCTGAGCCTGCGCTTAGAGACCAGAATGCTGAATTAATGTCAGCACCAGCATGTCCTGGGAAGATGGGTCAAGCAGCCTCCAAACTAAAATTCTTCCCTAGGCAGCTGAATACTTAAACATATAGAAATAGGAGTATAATGCCACAAAAATTCCCAAATAACAAAGAATATAATGTCTACAATTTTATAAAGGTTTTATCTACCTTCCCACCATCCTAACAAGCTGCTTTGTTGTAGTAGAAAAATGTGTACTTAGAATTAACACACGTCTAAATTCAAATTCTAGCTCCCCAAATTATGTATTGGCTTTTTTCACTTAGCAAATAATTTCTATCACTGGAAATTGCAGATAATGAAACAAAACTGCTTCAAGCCTTTTGTAAGGATTAAACAGGATGATTCTTCAGAACACCAATGTACTACTGAGCACATTGAGGGGACTCAATATTCCTTTTTTGATGTTTTGGTGCATAATATTAATGCAATTCATTTTCTCAGGCCTGCATATGGAATTCCCACAGATACTTATGTATACTTTTCTCTTGCCTTTTAAAAATTATCTTGTCCTGATATGCACATAAATGTAGTATTTTAATATTTAATCATGCTTTGAAGTATTATATACAGATGAGGTATTCAAAATCCAGCAGAACATCGTATATGCCTCCTGTGCCAAAGATTCCTACTCTTTCCTCTTGGCTTCTCATTTTATATGCTCTGCCTAGTTGATTGCATGGAAAACAAATTCAGTAAGATCAAAATTGAATTTGTCACTCTTGTTCTCCAGTAATCTACCCCTCCTGTTTTCTCTCCTGCTCAGCGAAGTCCAAGAAAGAAATCTGGTGATCATTCTGTTCTTTACTACCACCCTCCAGCAAACAAATGCATTTACCTAATGACCCTTGCTACCAATCTGTCTTTATACCTACAGTGACTTTTCTAAACCTATTTTGAAGTAATTGTAGATTCACGTGGAGTTTGTAGGAAATTCCTTCTACCTGTCATCTACTTTCCCCTAAAAGTAACATCTTGCATACAATAATTTAAGTGTAAAATCACAACCAGTGTAAAATTTAAGTGTAAAATTACACTGATACTCTCTCAGTCTATATTTGTAATCTGTATATATTCTTCAGTGAAATGTGTGTCTGTGTTGCCTTTTGGAACACTCTAGACTTCTGTAACAGAACACTATAAACCAAGTGGCTTTTAAACAGCAGATACTATATTTGCTTCTCACAGCCTGCCGGCTGAGAAATCCAACATGAAGGAGACAACAGCATCAGTGTTTGGAAGAGGCTTACTTTGTGGTTTGGAGATGGAACCTTCTAGGAGCACTGAACATGTTAGTAGGGGAAAACAGCTCTCTGAGGGATCTTTCATAAGAACATTGATCCCAATAATGGAGATCAACCCTTAGGACCTAATCACTTTCCAAAGGTCAAATCCTAATGTCACCTTGGTATTCAAATATTATCCCATGAATGGGTAGGTAGATTAAAATGTAGATAAAGAACATAGACCATATAGATTCCATCCACTAAACTTTTCCAAATTCTGCCAGTTTTACAAACAGTAATTTTTGTGTCTATAGTTATGATTTTATCACACATTATGTTTTTGTGACTTGGATCACAGTTAACATAAAGAATGTCACATCACTAGGATCACAGTTAATAGCCCCTGCAGCCTCTCTCCTCCCTTTTCCCATCAGCCACTAATCTATTCCCAATCTTTGTAATTTATTAATTCAAGAATATTATCTGAAAGGAATTATACAGTATAACATTTTTAATGCTACCTTGCCTAAGAAAACCCAAGGCTATCAAAAGAATTTGTTTCGGCCAACACCTGAAGATAGGGTTCCTGTCTCTCAGCTTCTAAGGGAAGGTGGGAGCCCAACTTCAATAGGCAGCAGCAGTAAACCCAAGTAGATTTCTCGTCAACCATTCTCTCTCCTGATTTGTATAGTGTTGTGCTCCCCTGACTACTGAGTTTCTCCGTAAGCCCTCTCTATTCCTTCTTCCTTTACAATGTTCAGTTGCATCTCTGAAAATTGAACTTGAGAAGGATTTTTTGAGGGGAGGTGGGCTGGCTCAGGCTCCCTTAAGGGTGGTTCTGGCAAGGCATCTGGAGCTGGGGATCACAGAGGTCCCCTGCGCCTGACTGCATTTTCCCAAGTAGTCATTTAACTGAGCTAATCTGCAGGCCCCCATGAAAATTGAACTTGAGTTCAGTTCATTCTAGATTCTTGCCTACTACAGTAGTAAATTAGTGATTGACATGTGGCCCCACTCTGAAATGTCTGTCTTGCTTTCTCTTTTGACAGCAGTGATATTTCATTATGATTTTATTTTTTTTCATAATGAGAAATTTTAGTGGACATATTTTTATTTGCATATTTCCACCTTGTGTACATTCTTCAGTAAGTGCGTGTTGTGTTTTGCCCATTGTTAAATGGACTGATTTTAATATTGATTTTTTGAGAGCTCTTTATATATTTTAAATAAATGTCCTATATCAGATATGTTGCTTGCAAATATTTTTACCTAGTCTGTAGCTTGTCTTTCATTCTTTTTAGGGGATCTTGTAAAAAGCAAAATTTTAAACTCTGATAATGGTTAATTTATCCTTTTTTTTTTTTTTCTTTTGTGGGCATCAAGTCTAAGAACTCTTTCTAGCACAAAATGCCAAGGATTTTTCCTTTTTCCTACATATTTTATAGTTTTAAATGCAAAATTAAGTCCAAAATCTACTTTTTGATACTTAACCTGGCAGGGGAGATATATAATCTACTTTGAATAAAATTTTGTGTAAAGTCTGAGGTTGAGGTCAAGGTTCTTTCTTTCTTTCTTTCTTTCTTTCTTTCACTTGGGGGTACTCATTGTATGCCTGTATGTACTCAGTTGCACAGTACCATTTGTCAAAAATGCTAGCCTTATTGTTCTGTACCTTTCTAAGCAATCGATTGGGCATATTTTATGGATCTATACCTAGTTTTCTCTTCTGTTTTATTGCTCTCTATGTTAGTACACCCAACTAACATCTTTTCTTGTATTTGTAACTCTCAACATTGAGTAAAATGATTCATTATATTTTATAATATTCCAATTTGTTTTTATATTGTAGATGCATACCTATATTTTCAATATGTACTTCAGAATAAGCTTGCCTACATCTTTAAAAAACATTACTCTAATTTTAATAGGAATTATATTATACTTACAAATCTACTTGAAATGAACTGAATGTTTACTGTGCTGAGCCTTTTCCCACTTACTTAATATACTCTTTTCTTTCAGCAGCATTTTGCAATTGTCAGGATATAGATACTATACATGTTTTAGTTAATTCAATCATAAATATTTGACTATATTTGGGGCAATTGTGAATAATATTGTGGCTTTTAAAAATCCTTTCCATGAGCTCATTTTCAGTATAAAGAAATGTAATTTCTTTTGGTGCATTGATTTTGTATCCTCAATTTTTGTTGAAATTTCTTATTAGTTCTTGGGTTTTCTTTTCCTGTTTGCTTCATTAGTGTATGTTTTTACTACATAATGTTTATATCCTTGTATAGAGTATACATGGACATGGACAACACATCTTAATTACTTTTAGCATCCCCTTTCCTATCCTCCTATTCCCTTCCTTTCATTTTTTCCAAAAATAGGAGTTTATTTATCACTATTAAAAATCTGGATCTTAAACAGACTCCTGAACTGTTCATATCCATCAGCTCGTTCAACTTTAGCTCCAGTCTCATCCCTAGGAGCCTTTCCAGAGTTACTATCTTCACCATGAGGCTCCATGAGTTTTCTCAATTCGAACTTGGGCTTCTTCAACATTTTTACCTTTCTGACGAAGACATCATGAAAAAGGGAAATAGACTGGCAAGCCTTTTCTATGTCTTTCCCAATGCTGTCTGGAATCAGTTTATTGACCGCTGCCTTCAAGTCATTTGTCTGCACCTCTTGAATCATGATTTCCATCATCTTCATCTGGATCTGGAAGACCTGCTGGTGCTGAGCATAAGAGGTTTTCTATTTCTGATTGTTGCATTTTTTAGTAAAGCCAATACAGAACAACTGAAGCAAGTAACCATCAATAGTCTTGACATCCACATGAGCTTCGATCATGGTCTGCCGTTTTTTGACCATGGAACACATTTTGTCGCAGGTGAGGTCCATGCTGTGGAAGTTAGGCAGTTTTTTTCCCTGAACATCTTCACTAATTAACTTGAGTTTTCTAAAGACAACTTCATCAATCTACAGATCAGTTAGGCTCACTTCAAACACATGACCTTTGAGCCCATCAGATGCAATTTTGGTTCCTTGAGTTCTGGTGATGAGTATTTTTCCAATATTTCTTATGTTGAAATCTTTTTAAGAAAGTATATCAACTATCTTCTTGGCTCCCTTTTTGCCACCTTTCGTAAGGCGCTTGTTCTTGCCTGCCACCATAGTGCTACTCAGAAAGACCCTCTTTTCATTTTTTGATCCCCTTCCCTATTTGAGAAAGATCTAGCTTCTTATTTTTTAATTTATTTTTACGGATTTATTTTTGGAGACATGGTCTCACTTCATTGTGCAGCCTGGCTTTAAAATCACTACAGTGGGCTGCTGGGCTGGCCAGATAGCTCAGCAGACTA
Organism: Octodon degus; assembly: GCF_000260255.1. Taxonomy (NCBI): domain Eukaryota; kingdom Metazoa; phylum Chordata; class Mammalia; order Rodentia; family Octodontidae; genus Octodon; species Octodon degus. The sequence continues at coordinate 1,244,177 of NW_004524746.1, read as the reverse complement.
ACGTGCCTGCTTAGGCAAAGAACAGTGACTGGGGTTTAATTCTGGCCTCACCCTGCAGGCCCACTGAGATAGTGATTGAGATGAGGTGTGGTGGCATGGACCTGTAATCCCAGTGCTTGGAGTGCTGAAAACAGGAGAATCATGAGTCCGATCTACATAGTGAGACCCTGTAGACCCTGTATTATGATGTTGATGATGATAGAAATACATTTTTAAAAAATAACATAAAGTCACTACAGTAAGCTCCTGAAGATTCTCCCTTCTCAGCCTTCCTCAGTGCTGGGATTACAGACATGCGCCACCATTTCTGGCTGCTTTGCTTTTCGTTTGTAGTTAGAGTATTTCATATCAAAGAAAACATGATAGTCAAACTTGAATGCTTAATTTTTGACCTAATATTATGATATCAAGACATTTATATTCCTAAAAGTGACTCAATTTATCTTAGTGGCAGAGTAGTAACCTACTATATGTAAAAACCACATTTTCTTTATTCTTCTATTTATGGACATACAGGCTGCTTCTAAGATTTAGCTCTCATGACTGTGTTGTTATAAACATGAGTATGTATGTATCACTGTAATATGGCATCTTCATTCTTTCAGGAGGAAACCTAGTGGTGCAATAGCTGGGTCAAATAGAATTTTGAGTTCATTTTATGAGAAATCTTTACACTGTTTTTCATAGTGATTATACAAATTTACAATACCACCAACAAGTAGAAGCGATCTTTTCTTCTTCATTGCCTCAGCAGCATTTGTTATTATTTAATTTATTGATGGTAACCATTCTAGGATAAGATGGAATCTCAGTGTTGTTTTAATTTGCATTTTTCTAATGACCAGAATGTCAACATTTATTGTGTTTATCGGCCATTTGTATCTATCCATTTCACTTGCCCATATTTTCACTCAGTGAAATTATTTTGTAAATCTTATTTCTTTTTGGAGTTCTTTAAATATTCTAGGGGCTAAAGAGACAGCTTGGCAGTCTAAGCACCTGCCTGGCAAGCACAAGGACTTGGGTTCAATCCCTGATGCCACATGCCATGCAGGCCCTGGAATCCTGGGCCTGCCATGTCAGCCACCAAAACTGGGTGTGGTGATGCATACCTGTAATCCAAGAGCTGGGGAGGCTGAGAGAGGAGGATCACTATGAGTCTGAGCTGTACAGTGAGACCCTGTACCAAATAAATAACATTTTAAAAAATACTCTAGATATTCTCAGTGGGGGCTCAGTTGTTTAAGTGCTTGCTTAAGGGAAGGTGGTCAGGCTCAGGATACTGTGGTTTGATCCCCAGATCCTCATGCCTTACCAGATCTGCCCTTAAGGCATCCTGAGAAACAAAAAAAAAAAAAAAACTTCTGAACTTTTAAGCCAGGGAGATGGCTCAGTAGAATAAGCGCTTGCCTGGCAAGCACAAGAGCCTGAGTTCAATCCCTAGTTCTACAAAAAACAAAAAACAACAAAAATAGATATTACTTTTCAGCCTTAGAAATAGTTTACAAAAAATGTTCCCCTCCTATAGGTTGTGTTTCATTCTGTTGGTGATTTCTTTGGTCATTCAGAAGCTTTGTAATTTGATATGATTCCATTTGTTGATTCTTACTACTATTTCCTGTGCAACCAGAGTTTTGTTCAGAAGGTCCTTGCCTATGCCTGTGTCAAGAATTCTGCCTATTCTATCTCCCAATAGGTTGTTTCTGTTTTAACATTTAGTTCTTTGATCTGTTTTTATTTTAGCTTAGTGCTTGTTGAGAGACACGGGTCTAGAGTCAATCTTTGGCTTTTTTCTGCGCCATTTATTAAAGACACCATCTTTCCTCCAGTGTATGCTCAGGACCAGAGATCGAACTCGGGCCCTTGTGCTTGCCAGGCAGGCACTTCTGCTGGTGAGGTTTTAAATATTCTAGCGGCTGGGGAGATAGCTCAATCCCCTGCCCTCCCGTGTATGATTTTGGCCCATTAAATATACAGTAATATCAGCTCCAAATAGTGTCAGTTTTATTTTCCTTTGTAACCTGAATTACTATATATAGTATAAGACAATTGAACCTAGGGTCTTGGTTCCAAGATATATCCCCAGGCCTTTTTCTGTATTTATTATTTCAAGGTAGAACCTTGTTAAGTCACTGAGTTTCTTGGACTGGGCTCAAACTTGTGATTCTCAACCTCAGCCACCTAGAATTCTAGGATTGCAGGAATGATGTGCTTCCTAGTCTGTGTAGAATTTTATATTGTAAATGAACTCAAAATCATGAGTCTTCCATTTTTTCAGACATTGTCCTCTAGAAAAAGATACAGAACTATACAGTATCCTAATTTCTTCTACTATGCAAACCTTATCTCCTCCTATCTTAGCATTTGTCTACTTCACAGTCTTCCTCAGCTATTTGAATTTGCAGAATTTAGTGCTTCATCCAAATTCTGGGCCTCAGTACATGTACTGTGTATGTCATTCCCACAGTTACCAGCTACTCAGCTCAAATCATATCCTCCAGGGACCACTGTGTAACCTGTTCAAAATAATGTGCAACTCATGTACTTCATCGGGTGCTGTAACACCTCAGATTTCTTAGTCACTGCACTGTAACCTCTTTGAGAGAAGGAACTGGTCTCCTATCTCTGTATCCTTAGTATTTATCATTGTACTTGGCAGATAATAAAATGCAGCATGTTTGTTGAATGAGTGAATGAATAATTAGATGGCAAATATGCATCTTTTTTTAGTTAGAAAATATTATTATAGCTCTTAAACAGGTTCATAGAGAATCAAGTTGATTTACTACCAAGATCTATAATGGGAATAAAATCTTAACAATGATATAAGTGATCTACATTTATATGGCTCTGTAACAAAAGGTTTTCTCTACATCTTTACTATTATTGATTTTCAAAACAGCCTTATGAGGTGCATATTATTCTTATGTTTATTTTATTCAGAAAGAAAAGGAGATCAAGGAGGTTAAATGATTTTCCAGGATTATACCATATTACCAAGAAGCAGAAGCTGACTCATTCCCAGGAATGCTTCATGTTCTTTTAGCTATTATCTGTATTAGTAAATTCTCTTTGCCAGTTTGTTGTGGATATTTTCAGTCCTGGTGGTAAATGTGCATAGATAATTGCTTTTTCTCTTACCTGTCCACATCTAACACCTCCATGAGGTCTCTGACCAAGGTAAAAAATCAGAATGGGTCATAAAGAAGAGGATTAATTTGTCTGTTGATCTCACATTTTTACCACTTATTCTAACTTCCCAGAGAGGGAAATGTAAATATCCGGATAATATATGTGATGGTTGGAATTGAAAATGTTTCCCCAAAAAGTTTCATTGTGCTGAAGGTTTGGTGGCTGATGAGGATTGGATTATGAGGAGTCTCCACTTATGGGACCATAATTCGATGACATTTTTGGGAGGTGATAGGAAGAGGAGGTAGGGCATAGCTGAAAAGAATAGATGATGGGTCATGACACTCAGGACTGCAGTGCATCTCGTCTTCCACCTTTTCCTCTTGAACTTTGTCTCTCTGCTTCTCAAATGCCACGAGATGAGCAGTGTTCCTTCATACATTCTGCTTCAGTGGTGATTCTGCCTCTCATCTCAGGAGCATAAGATGAAAGGAGCAGGTTGATCATGTGCTAAAACTTTGAAAATTGCCAGCCAAAAGAAGTCTTCCTTCCTTTAAATTTAAGTTGTTTTTATTCAGGTATTTGTTCACAGCAACAAAAAGCTAACTATTAAAACATATACTTAAAATAAAATGAATTTACAGTAATGCCTCCATTCACAAACACTTCTGTTTGCAAGTGAAAGCATTCAGCAAAATTTTGCTTCCATTGGCAAACTCCACATAGGCTGACAAAGCCGACCACAGCCATCGACCCTACACGAGCACAAAGGCCACAATTTTCCTGAAAATCATATAACAAATTAAGTCCATAAATTGAGGTACCTATTCGCCTGTAGTCCCAGCAGTCTGGGAAGCTGAGGTAGAAGCAGAGGATCACATCTTAAGACTGGCCTGTGCAACTTAGCAGCTTACTAGATTCATGTCTTTACTTTTTAGAAGTCTTCTCAATGAAGAAAGACACTTAACATATATAATGATTGAAATGTTTCTTAATTTCCTTGGTTTTAATTGACATAGTAAAAATTATATATAATTGCATTAATGGGTTATAGTGTGACTTTTTAATGTATGTGTAGAATGATCATCAGAGCATGATAGTTGGTATATCTATCACCTCAAATCTTTATCATATCTTCATATTAAAAATCTTTTTACTATCTATTTTGAAATAATGCGGCTAATGGTCATCAACCATTTTTATGAACTGTCCTAAAAGATTAGAAATTATTTATCCTATCCAGCCACACCCCTATAACTGTAAACCATCTTTCCCCACACCAATTCCAGACATTGGAACCCATTATTTTATATAGCACTTCTTTTTTTTCCCTCATGATGTTATTGAGAAACAAATAGCAATGAGACAGTTTCATATCAAATTGGTAGGACAGTTTCAATAATTAACACATTGCACACTCTCTTCCTAGTGGTTATTTGTGGTACAAGATGCAGACATGATATCCTATTTACAAACACTATTAGAACAAATCCCTCCATTGAATTAAGAGACTGTAGCTACATATCTATCCTAACCATTGTGAATACACAGATACAAAATGGTCATTCTTCTGTATCCCTCTTTTTTGTTTAGTTCCATTATTTAAATATTATAGGTGTGTGAACTCAGCAAAATATTCCAAAATAAGCACTTCTTTAAAATCAGCTTTTTAACTTACACATGGAAGTGAAAACAAGCCGAATTTATTTCACTTATTGCCCTCTGGTTTTCTTCATGATGATGCAAATTACAGGATTCCATCCATCTTCTGGCTGAATAATATTCCATTGTATATATGTACTAAATTTTCTTTGTCCATTTATCCACTCATGAATACCTGAATTGATTCCATCCTTTGGCCGTTGTGAATAGTGCTATGGTAAAACATGTGAGTGTAAATATTTCTTTAACATACTAATTTCACTTCCTTTCATATGTGCCCAGTAGTAATGTTTTTCCAAACTTCCATTCGCATCAACAGCATACAGTAGTTCCCCTTTTCTGACATCCTACCCAATATTTGTTACTTTTTGCACCTTTCTTGTAATAGCCATTTATGCTGGGGTCAGCTGCCTTGCTGTTTGTTTGTTTTGGTACTTGCACTGAGTCCAGGGTCTTCCTACTGTCCTACATCTACAGCCTTTAAAAAACATTATTTGGATCTGGTGTCTCACTAATTCACTCAGTTTCCTGGGCTGGGTTTGAAATTAGGATCCTCCTGCCCCCAATTCCCAGAGGGCTGGAATTGTAAAGATTCGTTTTCAACCCAACCGTATATCTTGTGACTTTTATTTGTATTTCCCTGGCAATTAGCGATGCTGAATATTTTTTCATATGTTTGTTAAGCATTTGTATACCTTCTTCTAGCAAATATCTATCCCAGTCCTTTCCATGTTTTAAAATCAGGCTATTAAAGGTTATTTTTTTTAATTAAGTTGTTTGAACTCCTTATAGATTCTGGCTACTAATCCTTTATGCAATGAAGAATTTAAAAGGATTTTCTCCCTTTCTATAGTTGTCTCTCTGTTCTGTCAATTATTTCTTTTGCTGTGGAATAGATGGTGCATTAAATTTTGATTAAAATCTGGCAACTTCAAATTTGTATAAATCAATTTTTAGTGCAATACCATTGTTTACAACTACTAAATACCAAAAAAGGCATTTTGCTGTAAAATATTTAAGCACAAACTGCAAGCATTTCACAAAAATATTATTTTATAGAAAAATATACAGTTCTGGGGCTGGAGAGATGGCTCAGTGGTCTAAGGCACCTACTTAGAACAAGCTTGGCAAAGCATCAGGGACTGCGGTTCAATCCCCCAGCACCACATGCCAGCCAGCCCCGCCCCCTGGTGGGCTGAGCTGGCCACACACACACACCACTCTCTCTCTCTCTCTCTCTCTCTCTCTCTCAAATAAATAAAAAATAAAAAAATAAAATAAAAAAAAGAAAAATATACAGTTCTTTTTCATTCACTTTCTGGGTTCCATATTATTATGAGTTTGGCAGACATGATTTATTCAAAGGTAAATTTGGCTTGGATTCTTTATTCAATGGAAGACATACCACAGTCCATGTTGTTTTCTTTTAATATTGGCCTTTGTCCCTTACGGAAATGAAATCTTTCAAACTAGGAAGAAAAGGGGGACATGTGAAAGTCACAGCATAGCTAAGATGTGTTAATGCTTCACACACACTGGATTTTTCAGAAACCTCACAGTATATACCTAGAGTATGGTCATCAGGGAAAGAGCAAGGACCCAGAAGTCTCTTTGGATCACTACAGCATTAAAATGACAAGTTGATAACCTGCACTCAAATTATTTTTTTTTACTCCTTGTATAAAAACTGTTAAAATCCTCATAGACCTTGAACAGTTCCTATTAAAAATAACCTATTTGCTACAAAATCTTAAATGTATTTTAACAATTAAATCTCTTCTACTCCCAACTTTCTCCCATGACTGTTGTGAAAATATACCACATTCTATGTGATTCAAACTTTGAAGGTAGTAAATTTTGTAAACAGGTGTACAAAATTTAACCATCATATTAAAGCTTCCAATCCACAGCATAAGGTGATTATCCTTATGTAGGAATCTGGTGATATCACAGACGTTAATTATTACAGGTCCTTGATATACCATTATATGTCAATAAAAGCTATATGAAGTTGATTTTTATGCTTAAAATATTATTGGCCTCATAAATGCAGATGAATTTATTACTGCCACCTAAGAAAGCAGAGGGCAAATTAGAAGGGAAAAGAAAATAATATTTGACACATAGTTATTGATCATTCCCAATGTTCAAGGGACCAAGTTGCACATTATAATGACTCAAGATATTCAAGGGTAACCTGCCTTCAGGATTTTGACATCTGAAATGGAAAAAGAGAACAAGGAAATCTCATTTAATCCAAAAGTAACCTTGCCTATAAGATTGGTTTCATAATCTTTACCCTAAATTTTTTTATTCTCTGAGAAACTTATTTATTAGAAAGGAAAAGGGGGAAGATAAGGCATATAAATTTGCTTCTTGGACTCATTCTCGTATGTATAGCCTTGGATTAATTGCTATGGAATAACTCCAGTGCCATGAATAAAATTGTGACTACAAATGAGAAAGAAGCAACAGTTGTTCTAAAGGGAAAAAAAAGCCTTATTTTTCTAAAGCTAAAAATTGAATTATTGCATAAAGAACTAACAATGACAAAGAAACTAAGTTAAATCCAAATAGTTATGGCCATTGAAAACTATGAAGAAACCTTACAGATTTTCATCATTTTTACAAATTACGTTCTGTGAGAAAATTGGCAATTAATTTGCTTGTTTACTTTCTTTCAAACTATTTGACATTCTCTAGCAAGCCACTCTGATGGATGGAGTATATTTGCCTCATAAATTCTATTCACAATAATTTGCTTGGCGTTAATAAATCAGTCAAAGGAGAGTTTAAAGTATAACAATATAATACTTAAAAGTATTTGCTTAATGGGAGGTCCCTGTATTACCCTCCTTTATAAAGTGATTCTATGTAAATCTTGTTTTCAACCTGGACCTGCATTGAATTTTTATTTAAATAAAGAAAATTATTTAATAGAGGGTTATTAAACAGATTTTTACATTGCAGCTGTTCCAGTCCCTTAGGTAAATACTAATTGAGAAAGCTTATTAAAGTTTGTTCTACTTATTTGTTAGAATTCTCGTTCTTTCCCCCTTGTGTGACTGCTTTGTGCAGGCAGGTCTCCCACTGACTCTAGGACATAAGGATTTGAAAAAGCAACAAGCTTGGAATGTTTATTAAGTAATTGCCTTTGATGTTCTTAGTCTATAAGGATCTAATTTTCATTATTTTTTAAATAAGAATTGTATTCTGAATATAGAAATTTAGAAAGTGCATCTTTTCCATCTTAGAAGAGGATAACATTGTATCCCATGATACCATCACTTAAGAGACTGAGGCAGGAGGATCACTGCGAATTCCAGGTCATTCTGGGCTTGTGTGGTTTAACACTAACCTGGACTATAGAGCAAAAAACCTCGTCTAAGAAAAACCAATCAATAAACATAAAATAAAATATGAAAAGAGTTTGAGCAGTCTTAATGCAAAGTGAATATACTGTTGGGGAAGTAAAAATTGTTGACATGGACTAAGGAACTGTGAATTTGGAAGAGAAAGGAATAGAAAAGATATTCTGACATTGACTCTATTCCCTCTTTGACTGTGTTCATTTCTGTAACTGATTCAAAAATGAAAGAGTATATACACTTCACTCCATCACAGACACAGGCAGGAGAAATCTAGAGAAGAAACTAGCAGGGAAAAAATGAAGGATACTTTTACAAAGTACATCTATTCTACCTTCCATGTACAGAGAATGGGGAAGGGGATGAGCTCTTAGTACCCTAGGAGGAAAAGAGATTTAATGATCCTTTACTTAATTTTTTTAACAAAATTTTCAAACTGTTTTCTAGTTTCCAAGAGTATTTAGGAGCAATATGGGAAAGAAGATTCAATATCTTAGTAATGGAACTTTAAGTAGGAAATACCACGTGACATACAATCATAGAAACACTGAACATTAGCAGCTTCAGGGTAAATCCTGAGGGCATCTGGCTGACATTGGCAGATACAAAAGTTACATTTCTTCTTATAGATGTCTTGCTTTATCTTGGTCTTAACTGTCCAGCAGAAAAGTATAAAAATGAGGTATAAAAAGTAGAGCCATATTAATATGCTAAGCTGTAAAAGGCTCAACTCAAGAACTTGACATTGCCAGTCCTACAGATAACCTACTACTATTATGGACTATTGGACCATATTGGATTATTTTGCTGAATTCACACACCTACAATATTTAAATGGCAATGGAATATCCATCTCTTGACAAAACTAAACAAAAAAGTGGGATATAAATAAAGAACCATTTTGTATCTGTACATACAAAATAGGATAGATATACAGCTACTTTCTCTTAATTCTGTGAGAAGAAAGATTTGTACTAATAGTGTTGGTGGACAGGATATCATGTCTGCATCTTGTACTATGAATAACCACTATGAAGACAGCAATAGGCAATGTATTAATTATCAAAACTGTCCTACTAATCAGTTTTGAAACTCTCTCATTGCTATTTGTTTATCAATAAAATTAATTTTAAAAAAAAGAAAAACATTAGCAGCTAAGTCCAGGAATCAGACATAGAATCTTTAGGGCACTCTTTGTTTTACCCTCTTAGAAAAGCTGCTAGGAAAGGTTGACCCTTAGTTATCATTTAAAAACTTATTCCCAATTGATAGTCACTTGTCAGTGTTGGTTCACAGAGCATTTTACTCTACCTAACCTATTTCTGCAAACTGTAAGGTTTATGCTGTACACCTGCTTTTGGAGCAAAAGGTCTAGACTGTTACCACCATACATTTTAGAAAACCTCCATGTGGATTCATCTGAACACTAGCTCTTTCTCCTGAATGATTCATCTGTGTGTACTTACCACATTGCTATATAAATCTTGATGGTACACACAGCCAGGTGCACGTGGATGCTGTAGCTGGTGACTGAAATGAGTTTCAGATGCTGAGTCAGATTTTGTCAAACACAGATGACATCTAGGGCAGACAAGTGCCTATAAATGAGCAAAAGACATAGCATAAGTAAAGGCATGAACTTGATGTTGGGGAGGAAAGAGGGAATTACAAACATTTCACTTTCTAAATCCTTAAAGTTAAGGAAAGCAATGTCATAAAATATAAGCAGAATGCAGCTCAGAGTCCTCAATTCTAACTTACAAGTTTTTACTACTTTAAGGAATACTGGTGGTGAGGAATGACTAAAATTCAGTGATTTCGTGGACATTTGGGAAATTTTAGCAAAACAATAATGGATCTTTATTCTGAATTTACATTTTTGAAGCAGAATATGTTTATCCATTTACATTTTAAGTTTCAAAATACAATACCTCCAAAACATGAGATCTATCATTTATATATTGCATGCAGCATGAAAAACTGTGTCAACAACTTAAAATCTGTCAGCATAAAGGAGGCTATCAAATATTTGTCTTTGAAAACAAAGCTTTTCATTTTAATTCTTGGCAAGAATACCTTAGGAAATTATTTCAACAGCAATAGGTTAGAACTAAATTCATATGCAGTGGATTTTTATTTTATTTTGCTTTTTAATTTCTAGAACTTCCCATAGGAGATCATTTCAAACTAAAACATTACTAGCTGAAATTCAGCATTAATGATAGTTTTGATTATTTATGATGTCTTATCTTGACAACTTTTGAGACATATTAGAATTGAGTCAATAAAATTAAATATAAAATATTATTTAAATGTGATTTTCTATTATTTCACTAATATTCCTTTTTGCCCAAGATACGGTTTTTCTAAACAGTCCATTTTTGTATTTTATTAAATTTAAACTTAAAATATCTAATCGTGGTATTCCCTTTGAATTTATTGAGTCCAATGACTAAAATTGACACTAATGAATAAATAGTTCCTGTTTTAGAATATGTATGAGTATCTTTGTGGGTAATTTCCTAGATTCACCATTGATAAATTTATATCACAAAAATATGAAGTAGTTAATTTTAAACTTATTGACTTTTTGCTCAATCTTCTTCTCACACTGATTTTTATGTGCTCCTGCGTTCTTCATTAATGCATCTTATCAGTCATACTTTGAATGAGCTCTGAATAGCAAGGCTGAATAAATTATAAGAATACTTCCCAGTTATGGAATGGGACTTTTTCATTCAGCAGAAACACTAAGAAAGACAATATGCATTGGAATATATACATAATAAATGAAGACATCACAAGAATAATTGCTTTAAATATAACATTACTTTTAAAATCAAAATTATAAATATGTGATATTTGAAAAATAGATGAAAATATATTTTGTGATATTAATTGCTGATATAAATTGTGTTATTATTTTATCTTATACCAAGTCTATACTTCTGGGTCAAGTCCTGTTCCAAGTGCTGAACAGAGCAACCAAGCGGCAAGCTTGACTCTTGATAATTTCTTTCCCTTTACAATGAAATGCTCTACTGTACAAGATATACCTCTTATGAATCTGCAGATATCCACCACCTTTGAACAGATGACCTCAGAACTACGTGGGCTAAAACAGCAATCACTTTATTTACTCATTTGTACTGTAGGCAAGGTTTGATGAGGAGGTAGCATGGCTGACAGTTGCTAGTTCACTGGTAGTTGAGGGAGGGCAGGGAGACCTGAGTTCCTCCTGTGTTCATCTTTTCATGTGATCTGTGCTTCCTCACAGAGTGATGGCTGGCTCCAAGAACAGGTATCCTGGGCAAGAGCCAGATAGAGGCTTTATTGCTTTGGTAACTAATCTTAGCAGACACATAGTTTCACTTCCTCTTAATTGCCTCAGCAGGTCCATCCAAGGTCAAGGAGAAGGGATTCAAACTCCTCTTTTTGACGGCAGCATGACAAGAATTCAGAACATCTTGTGAGACTAGATGTTGCAGCCATTTTTTATAATTTCAACTTACTGAAACTATAATGAATGGGAAAATATTACCATATTTCTGAGGTATATAATTTAGTAGGGTTAATCTAATAATAGACAGATACTAAAGATTTAAAATTGTAAACAATGTCTCATAGCAATATAACCTTTATAATCACAGTACAGTTATATTAACATGTCAAAAATGTTACTCGAATATTAACATGTCACAACTCATTCAAATTCTTATTAATAAACTGAGGTACAATAAAGTGTAAAGCTCCATCTCAATATGCTACCTTCATCATTTATGTTGTTGCTAAATATATTGAAATTCTATATGGCTAATGGGTTTATTATTAGTAGAAAGAAAACTTGAATAAATCAGCTTGAAAGATAATATGATAAAGCTCATCACAGTTAAAATTACAATAAAATAATTCTAAAAGATTGTACATTACTACATTTGGGGATAATACAGTGTCATATTTATGCATAGGATTTGAAGTTGGGTTTACCTTTTACATGCAGACATGAGTAAAGATGAATATGCCCATAAAATCATACATCTAGAGATTTTATATTATATTATGCCACAGATATTTGGCAGTTTCTTACCACTTAGATATAATGTCTAGATTATAGTCTGGTTAGACTATTTTTTTTTTTTTGGCAATTCATTTAATGAGTTTGTAATACCAGAGGAATCTCTCACACGTTGCTCAGCATGGCAGTGTTCATACCCTTAAAGGCCTATACTGTGGCAATGGTAAGGGGTTGTGATAGCATACACCTATAATCTAGTACATGGAAGGCTGAGCTTGGTTGGTCAAGAATTCAAGACCAGCTTAGGTGAATCCAAGGCCAGCTTGAACTATGAAGAAAAACCCTGACTTAAAATAACAACCAATGGTAATAAATAAAACAAATGTATAATCAGTGTAACATGGAGACAAAGAAGAAAGGCAAATGAAATCTGACCTGGGTGGCATGAAAGGGTAAAACAAAATGATCCTAACAAAATCGGCTGTTTTTAGGTGAGTTGGAAGTTACATAAAAGAAAAAAATGACATTTATTGCCAAAGTAGTAAGGTAGACATTGGGCATATAAGGTAGTTCGTGTAATTGTATATAGTAAAATAAGAATTTGAACTGGAATTTCTACTGTGCTGAGGTAATGGGCCATTGACTAGTCACCTCTGTAAATAAAGGTATAGTATTTGCAACAAAGTGAAAGCCACTCAAATATATTCATAAGGGGGCCGGGGAGATAGCTCAGTGGAATAAGCACTTCCGTGGCAAGCGCAGGGGCCTGAGTTCAATCCCGGTTCCGCAAAAAAAAGAAAAAAAAAAAAACAATCAAATATATTCATTCCTCTTTATTTCTAGTCCTACCATATAAAATTTTCCTCTTCCATGTGGCCTGTGGTTATGGCTTCCTAAAATTAGCCTTCCCACAACGATTTATTCTTTTTCACAGTACAGCTTACAGTGTAGAATGATGCTGGAGAAAAAGGTTGACTTCATGTTGTTGTTATTGTTGTTAGTCTTGAACTGCACTATTACCAGAACTATGAAACTATAATATGCTTTGCTCTGGTTCAGTTTCAATGTTCTGCAACTGTGCCTCTCCTCTCCACAACCCCAAATCCAGCTCTAACATGCAAAGTAGTCATGTTTATGCTGGAACGCTACAAATTTCAAAGGACTTTGACCTCATTTCTTTGCACATGTTAAAACTATTTCCTCTGATTTAAATCTCATTTCTTTCTTTATCTGGTATTGTCTTCCTCAGAAATAACCGATCTTTTTACATTTTTTCCCAACACCCTAAGCTGCAAATTCCTCCCACAGAAGACTTACGAAAGCCATATAATGTATACATCATGTTTAAAACTATATAAGAATAGAATGGCTTTCAATTTGCTTTTGCATATCTTTTGATCCTCACTGCAGTGCTTTTTACTGCTTCATGCCACAGTACCTCTTGAGGACAGGAAAATAAACATTTATCAAGTGACTAAACATAATTTAAAACAATCTAAGTTGCAAAAAGGTAATAAAGCACCATCTTAAATGAATCTTCACTCTATTATTTTAAGAGAATGTTTATTGGCATAGATAATGAAAGATTGCAAAATTGATTAAGGGAACTAAATGACACTATAAAAACAGTTTAGTAAGATAAGTTTAAAGCAAACATTGCTTGTACATGGATTTCTAATAATTACTAGGAACTGGAGTTAAGAATGGTAACTGGTAATGCCATATGTTTGCAAATGCATTATATTGTATACTTCCTTGTCATCAATACCTTTGTAGCACTATTTTTATCCATGTGTAGAATATTGAGAGTAATTGCCACTTATAGTCAAGGATGTGTATCTTAGCACACAAAATATAATTTGACTTCAAGTCACAACCCTCAAAATGTCTAGACTCTGCACAGATCTATTCTCTCATCAATTTTACTTTATAAAACATTCTCACTGTTGAATTTTTATGTCTAGGAAAACTTATAATCTTTAGAAGGATTACATTAAGCTGTTGAGCCTGTTCATATGTATGTCAATAAGGATATATTCAGATACATACTTTTTTACTTATTTAAACAAAAGCAAAACTATACAAACAATATACACTAAAATCTGCAATGCTGGAATTTGAAAATTTGAATAAGTGGACACTCTACTGGCTCATTAATAGATGTTTTTGAAATCTGTAACAAGTTATTAGTGATTAATCTTCTATTTACCAAAACTAATTAATTGAATGTGCATACAAATGCAGCAGATTTCAAGCCCAACAAAAACATTTTCATGTATGTGTCAGTCACCCGGGAACTACAGGTCATCTGGCTAACAGATTAGAGGGTGAAGGTAGCCAGGCACATTGTACACTTTCGTGGGATGAAAGCTGTATATATTCTGAAACAGCTCCTAAATTATTTTCTGAATGACTAAAACTAACTTTTAGAGTGATGTGCAAGCACTTCCAGTAAGAACAATGTAATCATTAAAAATACTGTGATGTATTTAACTTGATGTAAATAAAATAACAATGTTTCAAATGGGAATAGTGAATTAATTAATATGATATGTAGGGGCCAGGGAGATAGCTCAGTGGAATATGCACTTCCCTGGCAAGCGCAAGGGCCTGAGTTCAATCCCTGGTTACACACACACAAAAAATTAAGTATGATATGTAGTCTAGACTATCACAATTCAATGTTCATGAACTCAACAAAGAAGGAATTTCTGGAATATATGAGAAAAGGGGCAAGAATTTGGAAATAGCTGAAATTTAAACATTTCTGATAGTATTCTACAAATGTCTACTCACACCCATGAGAATAGATTTCAGATGGGACAAAATATAATAATAGTTCACGAGTTTTGAGAATATCTATATTTCTTTTCACATTCAAAGAGATATTCTCAGTTGAACAATAGTAGAGCCGTATAGAGTATCTCATCTACATACAAATGTTAATGTTAGAAAATTTATTGCCAAAATCTGAAAAGACATAACATTCACTTCATTTAAATCTTATACCAAAGATTCTACAAAATATTTTAGAGATACAATTAATTCCATTTTATTTATATACAACAACAATGTTACTATCTAAGTGTTTAGCTTGGTGAGTATCCATAAGCAAACTATAGAATATGTGTATCAAATAAAATGTTTTCAGTGTCTCTTCCTAGTTATCTTAAGCCTACACAATCAACCTCTGGAAATCACTGATATATTTTCTTTAATTTTCTAAACTAAATTAGATTTTTCTTGTCTAAATTTTTATATAAAAGCAGCCATATAGTTTAGCCTTGATATTCTAATTAAAGTAGGAGATTTCTGTAAAAGTCTTCTTGGTAATTGTATTTTCATTTCTCCTGAATAAATACCTAAGATACAAATATCTAGGTATTGTTATACGTGTATTTAGCTATTTAAAAACCTTAAAAATACTTTTGAATTTGGATTTGGAATCTTATTTCCTCTTCAATTAAAAGTAGCCCCAGGGCTGGGGAGATGGCTCAGTGGAATAAGCACTTCCTTGGCAAGCGCAGGGGCCTGGGTTCAATCCCTGGTTCCACCAAAAAACAAAAACAAAACTAGACCCATATCTTTCACCATGCACTAAACTAATAGCAAAGTGGATCAAAGATCTAAATATTAAAACAAATACTAAATCCGCTGAAAAAAAAAGAGTATGTAGAGCTCTTGAAGGCATTGGTGTGAAGACTTTATGACCAAAACCCAGACTACAAAGGAAATATTACAAAGAATAAATAACTGGAATCGTATCTTATGAAACAGCTTTTCAACAGCAAGAGAAACCACCAACAGAGTAAAGAGACAACCCACAGATTGAACAAAAGTTTTAACCAGCTCTTCTTCAGAGAATTACTGTCTAGACTATGAAAAGAACTCAAAAGAATCAGAAGCCCCCCCAAATTTAAAGACTCAATCCAAAAATGGGAATCTAAAATGAATAGACATTTCTCAGAGGAAGAAGTAGAAATGGCAAATAAATATATGAAAAAAATGTTTAACATCATTGCTCATTCAAGAAATACAAACTAAAACAACACAGATTCCATCTCATCTCAGAAACAATGGCTAGCATCAAGAAATCCACCAATAGCAGGTGCTGGGCCAGCGAGATAGCACAGCGGTGGAAAGTGCCTGCTTGGGCAAGCTTAGGCAAGTGCAGGGACTGTATTTGGATCTATGCCAGCCCCATCCCCAGGGTGGGCTGAGCCAGCCACACACAGAAAGAAAGAAAGAAAGAAAGAAAGAAAGAAAGAAAGAAAGAAAGAAAGAAAGAAAGAAAGAAAGAAAGAAAGAAAGAGAAAGGAAAGGAAAAGAGGAAAAAAAGCAAGCAAATGCTAGTTGTGCTGCAAAGAAAAGGAAAGGAAAAGACAAGACAAGACAAGACAAGACAAGACAAGACAAGACAAGACAAGACAAGACAAGACAAGACAAGACAAGACAAGACAAGAAAAGAAAAAAAAAAGAAAAGCAAGCAAGCAAATGCTAGTTGTGCTGCAAGGAAAAAGGAACCCTTCTCCCTATTGATGGAAATGTACTATTGTAACCACTGTGGAGATCAGTATGGAGATTATTCAAAAAAACTAAGACTAGAGGTTCCATTCAACCTAGCCTCTTGGCATCTTATCTAAAGAATTAAAAGCATCAAACCACAGTGATAAATGCACACCCATGTTTATAACAGTACAGTTCATAATATCTTCTGGATGCTTGACCCTTGGTCCTGAGCAGTATCATTCTTTATTTTAGTAATACTTTTTTTATATTGTATGCTGCCTAACACTAAAAAGCCTTAGTAACTTTGATTTTAGTCCTTGCTTGTATCTACTTGTATAAATAAATGTTTTAATTTTTGCATTTATTTTCACTTTTTAACACTTATTTACATGTATTTAAAATTCATGACTTTCAGAACTCTCTGAGATCAACTTATATGCCATCTTTGACTTTTAATTAAAGTTTTTAGACCATATATTTATTTTTAATGTATCTTTCAATGTGGTGTGGAATAAATCTCCCATTTTATTATTTCTTATCAATTTTCTTATCTAATTTATCTGTATTACAGTTGCTTTTCATTAATTTAAAGCTTTTCCATGATTTCATTTTTATTATTGCTTTATAGGTAAATTTGTTTTATTTTAAGTCACTTTTTGACATTCTATTCTCATA